>NC_140443.1:10080029-10252529 GCF_963576455.1 Neolamprologus multifasciatus
ACAAATGTCGCCTCAAGGCGCTTCATAGATACAGAGAAAAGCCCAACAATCATATGACCCCCTATGAGCAAGCACTTTGGCGACAGTGGGAAGGAAAAACTCCCTTTTAACAGGAAGAAACCTCCGGCAGAACCAGGCTCAGGGAGGGGCGGCCATCTGCTGCGACCGGTTGGGGTGAGAGAAGGAAGACAGGATAAAGACATGCTGTGGAAGAGAGACAGAGATTAATAACAGATACGATTCAATACAGAGAGGTCTGTTAACACATAGTGAGTGAGAAAGGTGACTGGAAAGGAAAAACTCAATGCATCATGGGAATCCCCCGGCAGCCTACATCTATTGCAGCATAACTAAGGGAGGATTCAGGGTCACCTGGTCCAGCCCTAACTATATGCTTTAGCAAAAAGGAAGGTTTTAAGCCTAATCTTAAAAGTAGAGATAGTGTCTGTCTCCTGAATCCAAACTGGAAGCTGGTTCCACAGAAGAGGGGCCTGAAAACTGAAGGCTCTCCCTCCCATTCTACTTTTAAATACTCTAGGAACAACAAGTAGGCCTGCAGAGCGAGAGCGAAGTGCTCTAATAGGGTGATATGGTACTACAAGGTCATTAAGATAAGATGGGGCCTGATTATTTAAGACCTTGTATGTGAGGAGCAGGATTTTGAATTCAATTCTGGATTTAACAGGAAGCCAATGAAGGGAAGCCAAAACAGGAGAAATATGCTCTCTCTTTCTAGTCCCTGTCAGTACTCTTGCTGCAGCATTTTGGATTAACTGAAGGCTTTTCAGTGAGTTTTTTGGACATCCTGATAATAATGAATTGCAGTAGTCTAGCCTGGAAGTAATAAATGCATGAACTAGTTTTTCAGCGTCACTCTGAGACAGGATATTTCTAATTTTAGAGATGTTGCGCAAATGGAAGAACGCAGTCTTACATATTTGTTTAATATGTGCGTTGAAGGACATATCCTGGTCAAAAATGACTCCAAGGTTCCTCACAGTGTTACTGGAGGCCAAGGTAATGCCATCCAGAGTAAGAATCTGGTTAGATACCATATTTCTAAGCTTTTCAGCGCCGAGTACAATGACCTCAGTTTTATCTGAGTTAAGAAGCAGAAAGTTAGTGGCCATCCAAGTCTTTATGTCTTTAAGACATTCCTGCAGTTTAACTAATTGGTGTGTGTTATCTGGCTTCATGGACAGATAGAGCTGGGTGTCATCTGCATAGCAGTGAAAATGTATGCTATGTCTTCTAATGATGCTGCCTAGGGGAAGCATGTATAATGTAAACAGAATTGGTCCTGTGGAACTCCATAATTAACCTCAGTGTGTGAAGAGGACTCTCCATTTACATGCACAAATTGGAGTCTATTAGATAGATATGATACAAACCACTGCAGTGCAATACCTGTAATACCTACAGCATGTTCTAATCGCTCTAATAGAATATTATGGTCAACAGTATCGAATGCTGCACTAAGGTCAAGAAGGACAAGCACAGAGATGAGTCCACTGTCAGAGGCCATAAGAAGATCATTTGTAACCTTCAATAAAGCTGTTTCTGTGCTGTGATGAACTCTGAAACCTGACTGAAACTCTTCAAATAAACCATTCCTCTGCAGATGATCTGTTAGCTGTTTGACAACTACTCTTTCAAGGATTTCTGATATGAAAGGAAGGTTGGAGATTGGCCTATAATTAGCTAAGACTGCTGGGTCTAGAGATGGCTTTTTGAGTAAAGGTTTAACTGCAGCCACCTTGAAGGCCTGTGGTACATAGCCGATTATTAGAGATAGGTTGATCATATATAAGATCGAAGAATTAACCAATGGCAGGACTTCTTTGAGCAGTTTTGTAGGAATGGGGTCTAAAAGACACGTTGATGGTTTGGAGGAAGTAATTATTGAAGTTAACTCAGAAAGATCGATTGGAAAAAAAGAGTCTAACTTAACATCAATGGAACTAAGAGTAGCTGTAGATAATATTACATCTGTGGGATGATTATTGGTAATTTTTTCTCTAATGATAAAAATTTTATTTGTGAAGAAGTTCATGAAGTCATCACTAGTTAACGTTAAAGGGATGGTTGGCTCAAAAGAGCTCTGACTTTTTGTCAGCCTGGCTACAGTGCTGAAGAGAAACCTGGGGTTGTTCTTATTTTCTTCAATCAGTGATGAGTAGTAAGCTGTTCTGGCTTTGCGGAGGGCTTTCTTATAAAGCAACAAACTATTTATCCAGGCTAAATGATGATCCTCTAAATTTGTGACATGCCATTTCCTCTCCAGATTACGAGTCATCTGCTTTAGGGTACGTGTTTGAGAATTATACCACGGGGTCAGGTACTTCTGATTAGAGACCTTAGTTTTCACTGGAGCTACAGTATCCAGAGTCGTACGTAGTGAGGAGGTGAAATTATTAACAAGATAATCGACCTCTGTTGGGGTAGCGTTCAGATAGCTGCTCTGCTCTGTGTTGGTACAGGGCATTGACGATGATAACAGTGGCTGGATTATATTCTTAAACTTAGTTACAGCGCTTTCAGAAAGACATCTACTTTGATAAAGTCCACTCTCCACTGCTGCGTAATCAATTATTGTAAATGTAAATGTTATCAAGAAATGATCAGACAGGAGAGGGTTTTCAGGAAACACTGTTAAATGTTCAGTTTCTATGCCATATGTTAAAACAAGATCTAGAGTGTGATTAAAGTGGTGGGTGGGTTCTTTTACATTTTGAGAGAAACCAATTGAGTCTAACAACAGATTAAATGCCATGTTGAGGCTGTCATTTTTAGCATCTACATGGATGTTAAAATCACCCACAATAATTATTTTATCTGAGCTCAGAACTAAATTAGATATAAAGTCTGAGAAATCAGACAGAAACTCTGTGTAAGGCCCAGTTGGACGATAGATGATAACAAGTAAGACTGGTTTCTGAGTTTCACAGCTGGGGTGGACAATGTTAAGCATCAGGCTTTCAAATGAATTAAAAGTCTGTCTTGGTCTTTCATTAATTAATAGACTGGTGTGAAAAATTGCTGCCACACCGCCCCCTCGACCTGTGCTTCGAGATTTCTGGTAGTTAGAATGACTCGGGGGTGTTGATTCATTTAAACTAACATAATCATCCTGCTGCAACCAGGTTTCTGTAAGGCAGAGTAAATCAATTTGTTGATCAATTATTAAGTCATGTACTAACAGAGACTTGGAGGAGAGAGACCTAATATTTAATAATCCACATTTCACTGTTTTACTCTTTGGTTCAGATGTGGATACTGTATTGTTCTTTCTTTGTGATTGTTTAAGTTGTTTGTTGCTGGTTTTTAGTTTGTTTTTTGTCTTTTTGGAAGCAGACACAGTCTCTATGGAGATGGGTTTTTGGGGGGGTAGCAGGAGGAGAGAAGCTGCAGAGAGGCGTGTAAGACTGCAACTCTACTTCCTGGTCCCAACTCTGGATAGTCATGTTTTGAGGGGTTTAATAAATTTGTCCATATTTCTAGAAATGAGAGCTGCTCCATCCAAAGTGGGATGGATGCCATCTCTCCTAACAAGACCAGGTTTCCTCCAGAAGGTTTGCCAATTATCTATGAAGCCCACATCATTTCTGGGACACCACTCAATTCAATACTGAGAAAGCAAATTTACATTATTTCACACGGTATTAAGTCAATATCTTCTAAATGTAGGGTTAAGTCTTTTGGAAACATAAAAAAAACAAGTTATCTCTAAAATATATTTAAACATTAACTGCATAGTCATATGAAAAAAAATCAAAACAAGACTTCCCATGTTTTCAGATGTCATAGCACATCTATGTCGAAGCATGCATATTTGAAATAATGTCTTAACAAAGCAGACCGGCTACGACCAGCTCACCAATTGTGTTAAAATAAATGAGGAAAACAGACTGTTATATTACCAACACACACATTAATGGCATGCCAACACAACATTATTCTGAATAAAATAAATCTATTAAAAAAAGTCACTAGGCTAACTGTTTTCAAAGAATTGCTACTAACTCTTTACCAAGCATAGATAAAAGGCCAGACTCAAGGCAGGGATTTTATTACACCGCAGTTTCTCTATGTCATTTTCTCCCTCACACTCCTCAGACCCGCAGCTTTGAGGCTCTTACATGTTGCAAATGCTCATTTTCAAAGAGATTACAACACATATCTGTCAGAAGCAGAATTGCATGGATATTATGCATGGGGGACAACTCAGAAGTCTGCCAGTGGGGAACACATTGCAGTGTGCCTGAACCATCAACAGAGATTAGGGGTGACTTCTTAAAATGGGACAAGACCAGGCTTGCGGGGTTGACCAGGTTAGAACCAGCTGTAGACGTGCTTTAGCTGCACAATTTCACTTTATTTGCAGCACACGTAGAAAGGCAGAAATAAAACGTCTTTGTCAGCTACAAGTATTTCCTGAAGCAATTGGCCTCACATGACTCACTGAAAAGAGTGATACCCTGCAGTGGCTTTACTTGTGGCTATTAATACAGTAATGCAACACACAAACACAAATCAGAGTATACACTTAAAATAAGACCAGGGAGAAAGGACACTTACCATAACTTTTCAAATATAGCAACAAAAAAAAAAATGCTATAGTATCTCAATTTAATTATTTGAAGTGGGCCTGTTTTGATCATTTCGAGCTCAAAGTTTTTATTCCTGGGCTCTAACAGAGTAGATTTGCAAGATTAACAGTGTAAAAAAGTTTTTATTTAGTTTCTACTGGCCATTCTGTTTATCCTCTGTATGAAACAAGCTGTCTTATATCCTGTTTCCTTACTATCTTCCCTAAAAGCCCCTTTTATTTCTGATTGGTTTCCTTTTGCTCTGCTTCAGCACATGGTGCTTGTTAGCACCACCTGCTATGTGGAGGCATTTAAAAGAAACATGATTTGTAGCTCTTGATTTGAAATTGTTTCGTCTTGATTTGATTATTTCTAATATAAGAGTGGACAGCACAAAAACCCTCTCCAACCGAGACTGCATTAGAGCATTGCCTGGTTATTATGGAGCATACATCCACATATATACAAAGTTGCAAATGTACCATTCCAGGTTTGCCCTGAGCAGAAGTTTCAAGGGCGTAGATTTGATTTTGGCATTGGTGGGGACGGATGATTCAACCACCGAACTCTGCCCTGTTTCTTTTTTTTCCCCCTTTTTGTTTTTGCTTCTTAATAAAAAGAGGAGAAATATACTTGCCTACATATGCTATTCTATGTGCTTTTAAACCATTTAAAATCACAATTCATAGTTTTATATGTGAATTATATAATGTTAAATTACTATTAAACAAATGGCTGACTAAGTATTTTAGGCTTTAGTTTACTTCAGCCATAATCCATATAAATCAGGTATCATACAAAAATAAAAATAGCTTCAAATACAGTCAGGACAATAAAAGAACATGACTTTAAGGACTTAACATCATTTCTTCAGTTATAGTACACCAACATCTGTTATATTTTGGCACTAAGGGAACACTGAATGACCTGGTGGTTTTTGTCCATAAAATCTTTCAGCAAAATTATGCAACAGTTTAGGCACACTACACTATTGCCCCTATCAAATCAGTGAGCTGAGATTTTCTATTCTAAACATGAACTACTGTTACAGCAACAGACATGGACTACTGGTGTCCCACACAACAACTGTTTGTAGGGTGAGTGCATTTTTAAAACAATTTGTGCAAACTGCACTACAAGGTGGATATTTGCAAAATCATGACTACCTCATGACATTTTGTCTCAAAAACTAACCCTAGGAATATGTCAGTGCCATTAGGATGAAATTATTGTGTCACCAACATTTTAACGTTAGACATATAATTTTAACAGCCTCTGTAAACTAATATCCTGGCCTGCTCAAAGCTGCCGTTTTCTCTGACAGTTTCAATCAAAATTAGAAATGCTACTCTGAGACTAAGAGAACTAATAGTGCTGCCTGTTGTGCAGTTAGTTTCCAAAACACGTTATTTATGGTTACATACAATTTTAGACTGATGTGGGCCAAAGCCTAGCATAGCCTGTAACGTTATTATGATGGACACATTTTATGAGTGAGCTTCACTTTAAGTGACTTGCAGGTTTCTTTGAAAAATACTTACATCCAGGTTCTTCCTTTGTGCTGCCATCCTCCTCTCCTCCTTGCAGCGCAGGCTTGCCGCTGCTAAAACTAAACAGAGCTCCCTGAAAGGCACAGCCAATCACATTGGCCATATTTGTCACATGAGGTAGGACTCCAGTAGAGAACGTAATTTAACTCTTTCTGCACCACTGGGTGAATGAGATGTTGACAGATCGTTTTTTTCTTTCTATCGGGTTTGATTTTCTTTACTCAAATAGATCAAATTATTGGTGGGGACAATTCAATAATCGCTGAATATTGGTGGGGAAGTTTAAATGTTGGGAGTAAAGAACAGGTGGGATTGTCCTTTCTATAAAAGGAACAGAAATATGGGGGGGAAGTACAATATCTAAATTTTTTAAGGTATAATTAAAAAAAATGTTTAATAAAATATCTATTTTTAGCACCAATCTTTTAATAGACTAATAAAGAAGAGAAACAAGTCATATAGAGTGTGTACTTGATTTTAAATGCCACTCTTTCTGAAAATGAGTTACAAGAAGAAGAAAAACAGTTTGAAAGCCAAATGAAAAAGTCTGCTTGACTGGGAAATTATAGCATAAATCACTACAATTTTGCTTCTACAAAGTCACTTGCGTGAAGGGGCTTGAGACCCTCAAATTCCTATCTACATCTTAAATTCAAAATCCAAATGCTCTCATGAGAACCAGAGCCATTGTGTGAATGGTTGAAAGCAGCGTGTTGTAAAGAGCGCTTTTAGTACTCTGGGAGAGTAGAAAAGCGCTATATAAGAATCAGTTCATTTACCATTTAAAATAAAAGGTATAAATATTAGGGGTGGGTTTTAATAATCGATTCATCGATTAAAATCGATTCTGGCTTGGATAACGTGATATCAATTCATTAAAATCCTGAATCGATTTTTTTATATAAATGTATTTTGCCCAAAATTCCAGAATCTCAGGTGAAACATCACAAAATTTTGACAACCACCAAACATTTAAAACAGTAAATGAGAGCAGGTACACGGCTTCTGCACAAAGACGTAAACACAAAGCGCGGACCCGCGGATCAGAATCAGTGAGATGTCACCTTTCTCACCCGACGGCACGGACACGGTCGGGGCTGAAAGCCGACAGCTCACTGATTCTGATGTTTCGGCGGGTCTGCGGTTTGTGTTTACGCCCTTTTTGTGCTGATTCTAAAGCTGTTAGTTTTATCTCCCTCCAAACAATATTGACCGAACCAGCGGCAAAAGAAGAGACACGCTTAGCCGTGTCTCTAATAAAATCGCTGTAAATTCAGAGGTAATGTTCATAAGTTGATTAATGGTTTTCTTTTGTTTTTGATGTACTGCAGAATCTTTTTATAAAATCCCAGGCCAGGAAAATCACCTTCATGTTTTTCTGTGTTTTACCTTCAGCTACTTTGACACAAAGGCATCTGCTGTGATGCTTACACCTTTGATAAAGTCTGGAAAGTGTCAGCTTCCTTTTTATAGATACAAAAATATGTAAATGTACTGATCTGAATTATAATATTTCTGACTGTCTGAGGCAAAATTTCCCAGATTCAAATCGAATTGAATCGGAATCGAATCGATTCTAGAAATCAGTGATGATACCCAGCCCTAATAAATATGTCTTTGCTATTTACTAGCAAGTTAGGTACCACACATAGTCTTGCGACCCGTCTAATCAGAAGTACTGCTAATTTCCTGGAAATATTGATGTATTGTAATACTACTGTTACTCACCTGCTTCCTAAGCAAGGTTCTACAAAAGAACTATACACAGAACTTCACGTGTATTTTTCTTCCTTTCTAGGATATCAGGGAGTGACTGCTTTGACTTTCCTTTGGCCTAATGGTTATATGGATTTTCAGTTTTACTACTGCCGTACCCTCTATCAAAGTCATGATGTCACACAGGTCTGTGACTTTACAAGGTCCCAAAAGCTAGATCACAAGTCATCCAACGTTATAGGAGTGCACCCTTTAGGTTTGACGTATACCAGAAGGACGATTTCTAAATAAATCAATTTTAATTTTATTATTTTATTATATTATATTATATTATATTATATTATATTATATTATATTATATTATATTATATTATATTATATTATATTATATTATATTATATTATATTTTTAGTTTAATTTTATTAATTAATTTTTGCATTTATGAATATGCAAAATATAACTTTACTTCTTATGAGACCCATCTGTTTAGTTAGGTGGGATTTTGGTTTGATTTGTTTTGTGAGGTATTTGCAGATTATTAAATCTGCATATTAAAACTATATGCAGAAATGCCCTCAAAATGGCTTAACTCAACTTTGCTTTATCCCTTTTCCCCATAGTGTAAATGTCAAGCCATTATTGAGACATAACTGAAATAAAGTTTAAAGTTCATGTTTATATGGCCAAATACTAGTCAACTATGTGATAACACAATATAATATCTGTAGTATCCCAGAATCAGTGTTAATACTTGTTGCTTTTATATTTATGTTAATATTTAAATCTCCATTTCTACACTTTATTTTATACAATTGCTTTGTTTTCTGTTGTATGTATATAGCATATGCTGCTATGACAACTCAGCTTCCCTCTGGGATCAATAAAGTTTCTCTGATTCTGATATCATTGAGCTGAATTGAAATCCTTTGTCTCTTCCTTACTCTGTTGTTGGGACTGCTGTCCCTCCTCCTGCGGTGCACTGCAAACCTAGTGCTAGCAACAGTTACTAGTTGTGGCTGGTACTGCTGTTGATGGTTGATGACTGCTGCAGCCCCGACAGCAAAAACGTTGATAAATTTGACACATTTTGCTGCATCTATTTCTAGTTTCTTTTTATTTTTCTCCTTTACCTTTTCAGCTCCATCCTTTCATTTACAATGTTGGGATTTCTGTTGTCTTTTGTTGTCAGCCACTTTTGTCAGCATGAGTTTTTCCATTGAGATGTATTTTCAAAGTGTTCGTTTAATTATTTACTTATTAATTTTTATCAGTGTATACATTTGAGCCTATGTGTATACTTTTGTTCCTCTTTGGATTAGAGAAAATCTGAAATAGATTCAAACATTCGCACCAAATGCTTGTTTTGTAAAGTTATTAAGGATTTATAATGTACAATCATTCCACCCAAAGTCCAAAATTAGCATGACGTACATACCCATAATGAGTGTATGTAAATGTTTGATCACAACTATGTATTATTAAGTGTTTTTTTTTTCCTTAATCAGTTGATTACTTATTACAGTGAATCACAGGTTAAAACCTTAAAAAGCCACTAGTTGCTTCTGCACACATACTGTTTTATGTTCCATATGTTTATTTTTTGTAATTACTATGCATGTGACATCACTTACAGGACTTGCATGTTTTCTCCTGTTGGTAGGCATACTTTGATCAAAAATAATTTCAACTGTTCCAAGCAAGGTTGACTTTTATCCAATAATGTCATTTTGTCATCAATTTGCATTTGTATATGAATGCAAATTCATTTTGATTTATACTTGTAGTGTATAAATCAAATTATTTTCAAAAGCTCTTTGATTTAAACTATGTCAACTAACAGGTTAACTTGCTGTAATACGTGCGAGTTAAAAACGATCATTTCCCTGTGGCAGTCATCCCAAACCCAGAAATCACCAAAATCTGATCAACTGAACCTTGGGCATTTGGCCATCTGTCACCACATTTCATCCAAATCCACTGATTAACTTCTGGGTTATCTTGCTAGAAGTCACAAAACAGATGAGTGAAAATATAACCACATTTGTTGTTTGAGGCAAACATTTTATCTCAGTATTTTAGACTTATCGTACAGCCTGACAGCCTTCCATTCCAAGTGTCTAAATGATTTTGCTTACTGCCACAACATCTGGGTCACTTCACATCTTAAAAGAAATCATTTTGTGTGTGTCAAGTTGCTGATGGAGGATAAAGAGAGAATTTTTAATTCAGTTCCACCAAAGCCATACTGTAAGTACTTTGCTTGCTTATGCCTGAAAGCATGTAATTATGCTCCCACCCCATCTCTCCCTCTGTTCCTCTTTGCTTCTTTCTCATTTTTTCACACATATTAAACACACATGCACAAGGAAAACTACAGTACTACTGAAAGATGAAGTTAAGTTCCCTTAAAACATTGCAGCAATGTCTCTCAATTCCCGAGAATTCATTTAAAAACTTCAAGCTTTCCTTACTTTGAAGATATATAGCAAGACGTCTGCTCTCTTTTCTTTTTTCTTTTCTTTTCTGAGCGGTCATCCACACAGGCTCATAAGCCAAGGGCTTTGACAACAAAAGCACTCTTTTCGTCATTTGCACAGGAAAGCATTAGAGCTTATAGCCTGTTCATATTACGCATATGCCAGTATATATTGCTATTTATTGCAAGACAATAATAAATTACAATTCAATTAAGTTTCCTATCAGAACATATTTCATTCTTGAAAAATGATTGTAATGTTAAAGGATGCAAAGTAAACAACTTTACATCTTGATATATTAAAATAAAAAGAATTTTAAAAAGACATTGTACAATTTGTAGTAGTTGCAATGATGTAAATATTAGTTCTAGTTAGGAAAAAAGTCCTCTACACTTACCATTAAAACAATGTAAAGTAGGTAATAATTTTTTTCCTTCCTGCATTCACTCTGGAACTTGAAGAACTTTTTGTACCTTTGAGCGAAAACATTATAGCTACTTATGGAGGAAGGAAATATCAAATAATAAAAGCACACGTAAAGGTCTGGGCTATTTTAGACTCCAAGAGAACAGCTGAACATTGTATTTAGTATGGTTGTAGGAGAAATGACAGTCACCTTTAAAAAAAACCATGAAGGCTTGTGAGATGCATCGTGTCAGTAGGTGTCAGACAATGGTCTATAAACTACAAACTAACAGCACTGCACTGGCAGACATGCTGGAACAGGTCGTCTCCAGGGTGGATTAACCTTATATATAAACTCTCCTAAACTAAAAATTATTTCTGAACAGATCAAGGATTATGAATTTCAGGTGACATATGCATTATAAAAGAATGACCTCATGGGCTGTATAAGCAGGAGACCACCAACTACTTTTACTGTGTACTAGTAAAATTATAGACAGTATGGTCTCAGTGTATTTGACTCATGTCCGCATCTTCTAGACCAGGGGTGGGCAATTCCAGGCCTCGATGGCCGGTGTCCTACAGGTTTTAGATCTCACCTTGGGTCAACACACCTGAATCACATGATTAGTTCGTTACCAGGCCTCTGGAGAACTGCAGGACATGTTGAGGAGCTAATTTAGTCATTTAAATCAGCTGTGTTGGTTCAAGGACACATCTAAAACCTGCAGGGACACCGGCCCTCGAGGCCTGGAGTTGCCCACCCCTGTTCTAGACAGTCAACTACTGTTTAAGGAGCAGTCAGGGTTAAATACCTAAGCAATGTCTGACATTCGTTATATTTAGACATCATAAAAAGTGGGAAGGACACATATGCTCATCTGTCATATCTATCTGTTTAGACATATCGAGTGGATTTTAAACCATCCCTCACCTGTCGCAGACTCTATGAAGAGACCTATCGCCTGAGGAGACTTCTTTGTTCTGTCTACAGTATAAGTGAGTCGCAAACACAGCTGAAGGACACATCCTCAATACCAGCAATGCAACCATTGCTGGCAAAGGCAAAGCAATAGCTTTTTTACCTAGAGTGTCCTTTATGTGAATGTCAAAGTGTCCATGCAAGAGCCACAGCGCACCAACATGAGGCACTGTAGTCTACAACCAACATTCCCTCAGTGAAGAACTACTTCAGAAAAGGTGGTGATGATATTCCTTACCTCACTCATCTTACAAGCTATATATAGCAGGAGAAAAAAAACAGATGCCTTACTTTGCAAGAATCAAATCTAAGTTGTAGGTTTCGCCTTACATTTGCAATTATAATAGTCACATTTGTTCCTGTTAATACTTCCCAGACATCTAAGCATTTGCTATCCGTTTCATATAGTGCAGTAAGAGACCAAGACACTCATCTTTCACAACTCCTCTTACATTAAGATTAGGTTGCTGATGTTGACTCAGATTGCTCTGTGAGCAGTGACACTGTATGTATCATCCTCATCTACATTCCCTTGTGCAGCCAAGTCACTCACCAGAGATGAAGTCAGACTTCAGTAGATGAAATTAATCGCTTAACCTCTACACAATCAGCTGCCAATAAATTACACGGGGAAATGACTTATTGCATACATCAAGCTCGCATCACCAGAAGTTAGTCTGTCATACTTAATCAGAAGGTTTGGTGATATGCACATTTTTGTGGAAAGAAATTCCATTGTCACTGTAATCAAAAGCTACAGTATACTGCAGATGTATCCCTGTAGTGGAATCACGCAGAGACTGACTCTCATCAAATATAATCTGCAGCTTCCCACCAAAAGTGTCCGTGTTTATCCATATGCTGTCCATATTTCTTCACGAAAGGGAAAGAATAACAGAGCTAATGACAAAAATCACATTCTGATTCCGTTGAATGCTCTTATATAAAAGCTAACTTAGCCATATTGTGAGAAAGGATTCCACTGTGAACATCACAGATGAGTAACATTCAATCAAGTGGAAAAAAAAAAACCTACATCCATGTCCACAGGCCATACCAATATCTGTATTCATGCTGACAACATGCCGTGGGGATTAATGGTGATGTAAATGGGAGCACTCACACTTCACTGCAGCTGGTTTACATCATCCGAGCATTGGTTGAGCTTTGGCTTGGGTTTCAGTTCTCACAGTCATTTCGTCAGTTTTGAGGGTATCTCTAGGTTTAAAGGAGCTGGTCAAGTAAGAGAGCAGAAGAGACACAAATATTATAATAACATTAGTCATTCTGAAGGGGTAGAGTTTATTCATGGTAAGTGGGGCTGTTAAAACCTCTGCCTCTAGCCGACCCCTCTGTCTGGCAATAAATATTTTAAAACAGGCCCTGAAGGTCATTTCTAAGGTATGTGTGAATTTATATTCAGTGTGACAGTGTTTAAACATCAAACTGAGAGTGTTTATTGCCTTGCACTGTCTAAGCAATGCATGCTACTAAATACTTACTGTAGTTTACTTTTTTCCCCGCTATTTATAGAGATTTTTGTTAACACAGTATGGTGCAGTATCAGACCATAAACACAGATACAGTGGGGGAAAATAATTATTTGATCCCGTACTGCTAATTTTTGTGGTAATTTCATTTTAATGGAGAGAAACAGCCAAACAAATCAAGAAAAAACACATTACATAAAAATTATATATTGATTTGCATGTCACTGAGGAAAATAACTATTTGATCCGTTACAACTCTGCCTCAATTTTGTCTCCCACAGATTGGCTGTGTGACCATGTGGCAATCAATCAATCAATTACAGATACTCCTGATCTGAACTTGTAAAAACAAAAAAAAAACCTGTACATAGAATCAATTTCTTCCATTCCAACCTCTCCACCACAAAGAGCTGTCAAATGACACCATGGAAAAAATGTAGACCTGCACAAGACCATCAGAAAGAAGCTTGGTGTGAGGATAGCAGCTGTTAGTGTAATTATAAGGAAATGGAAGAAATATAAATTGACTATCAATACTGTATGATCTTGTCATGGGACGGTGGTGGATTAACCCAATAATGAGCTGAAGGCAAGTGGGACCACATACACCAAGAACACTATTAATACCAAACTATGGCCTAATCGATTGAAATCTTGCAGTGCCTGTAAGGTCTCTCTGCTCAAGACGGCGCATGTACAGGTTTAAGTTTGCCAATCAAACATCTAAATAATTTAGAGAAGGCCTGAGACACAGTGCTGTGGTCAGAAGAAACCATTAGACCACCACATGTCTAGACCATCTCCCCAGTCAAACACAGAGGTGGAAACAAATGCTGCTTTTCTGATAAGGGTACAGAACAACTTCACCGCATTGAGGGAACAAAGGACAGAGTCATGTACCGTAAAATCTTGGAACCTTGGACAATGACCCAAAACATACTACCAAGGCAACAAAGAAATGGCTTACTAAGAAGCACAATAAAGGTGTTTTCACACCTGTGGTGTTTAAACCTTTTAAATCAAACTCTCATTTGTTTTCCCCTCTGGCTGCGGTTCTTTTGCGCAGGTGTCAAAACCACAAGTGCACTCTGGTGCGGACCAAAACAATCACAATGAGACCCTTCCTCGTGTGGTTTATAGTGACACATTTTGGTTCACTTGGATTTGGAAACAAATGAAACCATAGGGAAAAGCTACAAGTTTAAAAAGAAATGCTTTCCATCAAGGATTTCTTCACCAAGTACCAAGTACTATTTTGTTTGGGGATCAAATACGTATTTTACATAATCACATGCAAATCAATTTATCATTTTTATGTAATGTGGGGGGGGGTTGGTATTTTTGGTTGATATTCTGTTTCTCTCCATTGAAATGAACCTATCAAAAATGATAGACTGAGAATTTCTTTGTAAGTGGGTAAACTTACAAATTCAACAGGGGGCCAAATAATTATTTGCCCCACTGTAATTTGGCTATTGTGTACCATACAGTAAGGTTAGTATGTAAAAAGAAAATACATACGGTTTAATACATAAATAGATCACTTTTAACAAAGGGGCTTGTTGAAGGCAACAAAGTTGGGTGGAAACACCAACCTAAGGTAATGCCGTCTTTTATTTTAAGAGCCCACCTTGAATTAATCCAATTTAAGGGTTTAGCTACACCGTGCACAGCAGTATTCACTCAAACTAATCCATCTCACACCCACATCGTTGTGCACACATAAGCTTGTGTGCATGTTTGCAAATACAGGCATCCATTCATGCTGTCATACCATATAAACTTTTGCAGAAGAACACACACATAAACATCATATGTTACCAAGATCCAAAAACTGCCGCTACATAACAGCTATTTCTGTTTATCTGCAAGAAAGAAATTGGGATCACCTCTTAGTCCATGGTCATCATCATCATCATCTACCATACTGACACTCTTATAATGAACTTTTAAAGACTCCTTGTGCCATGCTTGCAAACACAGTCTTCTGCTGGACATTTTAACATTAAGAAATATCAACAAAGATTCATTCTGTCCTCTTATTTTAACCTCCTGAATATTCAGCAGCCAAGTTTTAGATGTCTGTTCTGTAAGTCAGAGCTTCGGGGATAAAAATCTGTACACAGACCACAAATGAATGAAAAAGTACCGTGACTGTCTCTGGGGCTCTATACACCTTCGGTATCAACACGGCCTCAGGGCAAAATGAATGAGAGCTGCAGACTAGAGGAGTGCAAAGGAAGCAAAGAGGCACCTGGTAAATACTCAAGGTTAGGTTTCATCTCCCTCCTTAAACATACATTTTGTCTGTCTATGGAGTCGATGCTGATGAAAGTCTTCCTACGACCACTACTAAAGTAATGTGTTACGCACCAGTAAAATATTAACTCGCATAACTGCCATGCTTTATTCATACAAATGTACTACATATACGTGTGAGTGTATGCATGTGTTGGCGTGTGTGCATGTATGCATGTCTATACTTGTATACATTTACTCTTTGATCACCAACTGCTTACTTCAAGCTATTTATGCAAAAAAAAAATTGGATTTTACACAAGAGCATCATTACACGCTTTCCACAATAAGAAGTGGATAATTTAGACACAAATTATGCTTATTGTTGCACTGACAGTTGTCAAAGAGTGCATATGAATGATTTTCAGTACTTGATGACTATTCATATCTCTGCATTTCCATTACTTTTTCTACCTTGAATTGAATTCTTGTAATGAAACATTGAACGCCATTGAAAAGACACTAAGTGTGCTTTAAACTGCCTTTAATGTTGAGATGGATCAGCCAATTAGCCATTGTATCTCACAGTGTGCTATTCAAATTCGCTAGAGTGAAATCAAAATGGAGTGTGTCAGAAAACACTATAATTTATTGCTGCAGCCTACCTCACTATTCTGCAAAGCAGCAAATCCACTTACAGTGCAGGGATCATCAGGCATACTCACACTACATGATGAGGAAAGACAAAGTGGAGGGTAAATGTAAAATTTTAGACATTTATATGAAGAAACAAAATGAAGGGTGAAAGTATAGGTGATGTGAACATCCTTTCACTCTGACCTGAATTTGATCATTAAAAATTTCACCGGATTACATCATGGAATTTTCTCTTAAAAGCTTACCTAAAGTCTGTTACACACTGTGAATTCCTATAATTTCACTACCACATCATAAAGTGTATTAACAGTAAAAATTGGACCAATGCTTCAGACTTTTTGGTTTAAAAAAAAATCCAAATTAAGTTGATTTGCACTAATGGCCTCAAAATAGTCAGATGATCTCTACAGAGCTTTCATAATGGACAATTAGTATCATCTGTTTGTCTGTCTGTTCTGTGGATCCTTATTTGGCTGTCCCCTACAGTTATGGAACTTCAGGACTTGGCATTTGAACATGAGCCCTGGAAGACACTGGCTAATTAGTTCCTAAGGAAGGAGCTATCCATCTTCCTTAGGAAGTGATGTTTCCACTTCCCATCTGTGGTCAGTGCTCTTTAAATTAAAATGTCTCAAACTCAGGAGGCAGAGAGTGACGTAGAATAAAACAGTAGTAAACTACAGGGATTTTTTTTTTAAACATACCTCATCAAGAACATATGCTCCCCTAACAGTGTTGCAGTTTTTTAAGAAAAAATGACTGGCTGCAAAATTGTCAAAAATTCTAATTAGGTTCAAGATTTATTATTCGTTATTTTTCAGGTTTTCCAAACAAACTACTGCTCCTCTAACTGAAAATAAAGAACTCAACTTAAGTTTAAAAAAAAGGACTGAAAAGAAGAACCAGCAGGCTTGAATCTGCTCAAAGGAACTTGGCTGATTAATAAAAGTCTCACCTGCTCAGGGGCTGTTCTCTTCTCTTACCAGATTTTATATTAAATTTTGAATAGTATTATTATCATTATTATTAATGGCACATAGCTTCATGTGAGATAACTGAGTTTAATGAATTTACTGTAGGCCAGGTCAATGTAAACATCACCTAAGTTGGCCCGAGTCAGAGTTTGCTGTGAAGTGACAGCTCTAACCACTGCATGATAATCTTGCCACAGTTGTTTCTATAATAAAAATCAAACCGTTGATGTGTTTGACTTTGGGCACTTAATTGATAGTAGTGCATTATGATCAGACTGTATTTACTGTTGCATGTATTTTAACATACATTGTCAAAGGTAGGCAAAGACAGACTTGCAGAGAGAATTATAACCATGCAGCATACAGATGAGAGAACTGTCAGGCAAAGACAGATCTAAAACCTAATCCAATTAGTTATTTTGTTAGAATCCAAAGTGACTACAAACATTGCTTTTGCTCTCACTGTTGTTTTTTTTCAAATGCATAGGGATCTTCCACCTGTATCAACTATGAGCAATCCAATTTGATTTTGTGCTATTAAGCTACAATGATTGCATTAATGTGGTTCATTTATGTTTCATTTATGTTTTGATCAAATTAGCATGTATTTTGCCACAGCATGAGCACAGTATGTACCCATTTAACATGGAAATGAGGTTTATGCTAATTGTGTACGGCCTAATATTATCTCACTTACTTTAAAATTTATTTATTTATCTGGAACAGTGAAAACACATTTTGGTATCTACATGTGTTTTTTATAATAAGAAATATTCTGAACTGTGGTCTGAAATGCCATCGCTTAGTGCCTAGCGCAGGGTAAGACAAAGAGGCCCATCTGCAATGAGGATCTGAGATGGAGGCAAGCAATCAAATATGACTAAAGGCATTACCAAGTAATGAGACTGTGGGTGGGGGATCTTTCCCCATCTAGAGTTATTGGATGAAGGCTGTTTGTGTAAATTCTAATCCTCAAAGTAGGAGTTTAGTGGAGAGAAAATAAGTTTACTGTAGAAAAACTATAAGCTTGTGTTTTATTTCTGCACTTGAAGAGAAGATGACAGTTTGCCATATCCAAATTGCTTTTGCACCAACTTATTACAAAAATAATGGGATGTCATGTGGTGGTTCCCTTCAAATCAAGAAAAACAATAAGCAAGATTTCATTGACATTTATGTTAACTAACATCATTATGAAGAGAACCGGTTACATTTATATGAAGAATCTTTAAATGGAGGAGCAGCAAACTCAACAGGAAATGATTTTCTGAATATTAAAGAGTGCAGACCTCTGTTCTGGGTCCGTAAATTGGTTCTCACAGATTGGAGATAATGTGACCCATGCCTCCTAAATACTGGTGGTTGGAGGTAGTGGTGACCAGTGTTGATCAAGTTACTTGAAAAAAGTAATCAGTAACTAATTACTGATTACTTCCCAAAAAAAGTAATCCCGTTACTTTACTGATTACTTATTTTCAAGAGTAATTAATTACTTAGTTACTTTTTTAAAAAACGATTTACAACTTGAACAGGTGATAAACTGATAGAACTTTCTGCCCAATTCTACTTTTTCTGCATAATCCATCATACAAAATGTAATCAAATGGAAAAGTCCCTTTTTAAAACTTGTTTTATTAGTTTTAATCTTTTAACTTTATGCATCAAGCAAAAATTTAATTATATGCAACATTCTCTGACTGGAAGAAATTTGTTTAATATTTAAACCTATTTTCTGCACATTCTAGCACATAAAATATATATATATATATACTTTGTGTTTACACTCAGTCTTTCAAATAGATGCAAGTAAAACACAGCAGAAAATAAATAAAGTCAAAGACTAGCGGTCCGTTTGCTCTATTTTCACCTGTAAAGCAGGAGTTGGGTAGGCGGAGGTTTACCCTGGTGCAGGTGTGCCACAGCGGTCAGTGGAAGGATACGGCAGTTTCTCTGTGAATTTCCCATTACGTCGTAGCGCACTCGGTGCTTGCTTGGAAGTTTAGGGGGGTTTTTTTTCGCTGTAAAAAGAAGTTTTCTTCCCAAGCACAACAGACGCTAATGTTTTTGTCACTTTTTATGGAATCAAACTCAAAGTAAGGTCAGTACTTCCATGCTTTAAACACTGCATGCTCATACTCTCTCCCGCCCACTCGCTATATGATCCATTTTTGATCTGCACACAGCTGTTGTCATGAACGTCGCACTTGCTTGCGTCACTGTCATGAGACATTCTTGCAAAAAAAATCACGGTTGCAGTAACGCAGTAACGCAGCGTTCCTACGGGAAAGTAACGGTAATCTAATTACCGTTTTTGCAATAGTAATCTCTTACTTTACTCGTTACTTGAAAAAAGTAATCGGTTTACAGTAACTGCCCATCTCTGGTGGTGACTGGTCCACTTGTTTTATTGTTTTATTAAGTCCAAAATCAACACAACCATCTAAATTACCAAGAGACTGGAGCATTTCATGCTTCCATCTGCTGATAAATATTGTGGAGACGTTGAGTCTATTTTTCAAGAGGGCTTGGCATCTGCTGACTGTGGCAAAACTAGTGCCAACAAGTACAAAGAGGACAGACAGCTATCAAAGCAACCTAGGCTTCAGTAACACTTCGGCAGTGCCATAATGTGAATCACTTCCATGTCATGGTATATTAGTAAATATCAGTTGTGCTTAGGGTGGAAAGGTCTACAGTGGTTAGCACTTTTGCCTCACTTTTGTTTTAAGTGAGGAATTTGTTTTTCCCCTCCTCTCTACTTACATTTCTTTAAATAACTGTAATGTGTGGAGATGTAAATACCTGACATGGGCACCAAAAGGCCCACCACCAAAGAGATTATGTAGGCGGTATGAACGAAATCAGGCAGCAGTTTAAAAAGTCTCTTATTTTATTTGCGTTAATCAAAGTTGCCAAAAATATGTTTTACTCTAAGCTGTACCATGTTCCTTCAGAACTTCTTAAATAACAGTTGATATAATGCTCTACAGTCACACACTGACATCCGTCATGTATGAATTCTATATTGTAACCTTTACGCTGTTCACTAAGAAAGTTGGAATTAATATAGATGCAAAAACGTTTGGAACATCTTGAGGATCACATTCGCTTTTTAGGCACTACATGCATAATCATGAACAGAGCAGTGAAAAAAAATACTTTGCTTGTGCCTCATCTAAAAATGATGCAAATGCTACAGCGTGGGAAGCTGTGAAAGCAATTGTAGTCAATTCAAATGCTGCAGACCGTTCTGTGTCGTGAAAATAGGCTTTTTAGAGCAAATGATCCTGTTACTTACAAAATCCTGATTGAGTAACAGTGATGCAAATGCAAAATGGTCAAGAAATGGTCATCTAGTCACAGAAAAATGTTTATCCATATGACTATCAGTAAATACAAATTGTTAAGCATGGCTCACTGTAATAATCTGACTTTATATCTCTGCAATGAATATGACACCCTGTTATTGGAATATTTGCACCCTGTTATTTGCATATTTGCATCGTAGGGGGGGCTGCCTATCCCAGCTGCCATAGGGCAAGAGGCAGGGTTCTCTGGAAAAGCTGCTAATCTGACCCAGGACAAATAAAGGTTTTACAACTCAATTTTTATTGTGTTTCTAAAATATTTTTTAGGTTTTCAGCTTGTACTAACAGACAAGTTAAAAAAAATAAAACCATTGTTAAATTTGTGTCTGATGTAATAGAAAAAATAAAGTTGTTCCGTTAAAACAAGTTTTTTTGACTCAACACAGGTCTATTTTATAGAACACATGAAACGGTTTATGATTATAATACAAATCACAACACACTATATAATAAACATGCAGTAGTATTTTTGCATTTCAAACCTACATTTAAATGCAGCAATTAATATTGTTGTCAAAAGCATTGCAAGAGATTTGTACTCATACACACTGTAACCCTGAAAAGGTTGCTTACAACTAAAAATTACAATATTTCCACAGCTGATATGAAAAAGCACACATTATAAATGGTAAATGGCCTGTATTTATATAGCGCTTTACTAGTCCCTAAGGACCCCAAAGCGCTTTACATATCCAGTCATCCACCCATTCACGCACACATTCACACACACATAAAAACAACATATAAAATGAACACATTATTAACAATGGTGTTAAAACTCGAATATTAAAACTTAAATACTAACTAAAGATGCAGTTTTTCAGATAATCAGTCATAAATCACAAATCTAGCTGATGGAAATTTCACAATTCTTTCTCGTACTTAGTCATTAACTACTGGGCAAATTATAGTTCTAAAGTTAGATAAGTGGCAGACAAAAAGTCAAAATATCATAAAAAGTGTGAATGTCTATGACAGTCCATTCCCTGACTGTTATTTTATTTTTTTTATGGGGGTGGGGGGTTACTTAGACCACAATTCCCACAAAACTGACACAGAACAGGCCACTCCTTTAGCACTATCTAACAATGTTTTCTTCAAATCAATTGGAGAGGGAATGCTGCAGACTTGATGAACGCCATAGTGAAAGAAATAAAGTGTCTACCTCTCTAATCATTTTGTGTTCATTAACTTGAGGCAGTCACGACTGTTGAATTGATTCTCAGTGTCAGTTTACTAGATTCAGACACACTGGTTTTCAGACTTAAAGCATTACTCCAGGTGGAAAAGGTCTATTTCATTGGTGGTCAGTTTAATGTAAAATATTTGTATATAAATCTTTTTTTCTAAAATTGTGAAATCCATGAAAACTGTCTGGGTAAAATAAACACACTGATGAATACTACTCAAAAAGATATGACAGGCATGGCATAATTTGACAGTAATTGGCAAATGCTTCTGTTCCTAGGTACTCACAATGTTTTAAGAAGGAAAAAGCAGAAAATCTTTATTACCAGGTTTCTGAAAACAAAGAAGGATATAAGTTGAGTCTGAATAAATAACAAACTAGTTATGGGTATTTTAAGTTAGACCATTGATCTAAGAGTACCGCAATTACATTTTTAAATACAACTTTCTTTAGTAAAACATATATACACATATACGCACACGCACACATACACACACACGCACACATATACGCACACGCATACATATATGCACATATACACGCACACATATACATACATATAATACAACTTTGAATTTATTGTACAACAAGGCAGTTAAAAAATTACTTTTATTCTGAAAATAATATATGATGATGATGATGATGATATCATTACTACTTTCCACATTAAACGCAGATATTGGCAGCATGTTGGTGCAGTGGTCAGCAGTGGCGGGTGGGGGGGATTTAGCCAAATATCGGTAGTATTGATACCAATGCTGGTATTCTTGATGTTGGAGTGATATTAGTGTGATAGGATTGATACTTTGTTTCTATCCTTTCTATTCTAAGTGTAATATGTAGCCCACTGTGTTGCATGTGTTGTTAGTGGGAAAGAAAAATACCTCAAACATGCAACATGAAAAATGTCTGAATCTTCTTGTGTTGACTGTCGCATCCATTTTGTTTATAACCTGAGCACGTTTAAACAACAGAAGCTGACCCAAAGTCCTTTAAAGACTGATACGTTTACAATGCATGTTTCCAAAAACAAAACTTGGCTATATGTAGTTTGTAATCCAAAGTGCTCTGAGTGGTCAAAAAGACAAGAAAAGTGCTACGCCATTAAATAAGCACCCTTAAACACTTAGCAAGTGTTTGTGAAGTTGAAACTTTAATTAGATGTTTATTTGACCATTTTGATTCCAAAACAATTCACCACCTTCATAACTTCCAGGGTTCTCTAACTAATTACAACTTATCCACTCTCAGCAAAGTTTGCTCCTTCGTGTAATGATGATTTCCCACATATTACTTTAGTGAATTTTGAGCCACAAAAACAGCTCATAGTCTCACTTGATATAAAAAGATAGGTGTCTTTGTTTCTCAGAATGGATCATAGTGTAGCGGGTCAGGGCTGTTTGGGGTTTTGTTTTGACAGCTATGTTCTGTTGTTCCAGGTGGCAGCGTTATGTTGCCATGGTTATAGGTGACGCTCTCTGTCTGCGACTGTGTGTTTCTGGGTAGAGAGAGCACCTTTTTTTTGTTGTTACGCTAGAGCTGCGCCAAGTGGTTGTGTTAGCATGGTGTGTTCGTCTGTTGAATGCTAATACCCGGCTGTGCTCCCTGGCTGACTGTGGGAAGCAAGACCAGTCTGGTTTTCGCCCCTCCCGTAGCACTGAAACAGCACTTATAAAAATAACCAGTGATCTTCTTATGGCAGCTGACTCCAGTTTACATTCCATTCTTATTCTCCTCGATCTGAGCGCTGCCTTCGACACTATTTCTCACTCCATTCTTCTCAGTAGGCTAGCCTCCATCGGTCTCTCCCATACTCCACTAGACTGGTTTAAATCATACCTGTCTGATCGCACCCAGTTCATTCAACTCAAATCCTTTACTTCTCAGCCTTTTCCTCTGACCACTGGCGTGCGTCAGGAATCTGTCCTGGGGCCCCTTCTTTTCATTATCTACCTTCTACCGCTTGGACACATTTTCCGTAAATACAATATCCATTTTCACTGTTATGCCGATGACACCCAGCTTTATCTGTCCACTAAACCCAATTCTGCTCTTCCCCCATCCTCCCTCACCCTCTGCTTAGCCAAACTAAATTCATGGTTCTCTTCTAATTTTCTCAAACTCAATAGTAATAAATCCGAGCTCCTCTTGGTAGGCACTAAATCAACATTATCCAGAACCAACTGTTTCTCTGTTACTATCAATAACTCGCCGGTCTTCGTGTCTTCCTCTGTGAAACGTTTGGGTGTCATCCTCGACAGTACTCTATCTTTCAATTCACACATTAATAATGTTACTCGATCTGCATATTTTCAATTGCGCAACATTAATCGTCTCCGTCCTTTTCTCACCCCACATGCCACTGCCATTCTTATCCATAGCCTTGATACTTCCCGGATTGATTATTGTAATTCACTTCTTTTTGGTCTTACTCAAAAATCCATCCACAAGCTTCAACTCGTCCAGAACTCTGCTGCCCATATCATCATCAGGACCCCTTCTATCCACCACAGTACTCCTGTTCTGCAGCAGCTTCATTGTTTCCCGGTCAAATATCGTATCAATTTTAAAATACTCTTGTACACATTTAAGGCTATTCATCATCTCTCCCCTCCATATCTTTCTGATCTGGTTAAGATCACGCCCCATCTCGTTGTCTCAGTTCTACTTCTTCCCTTTCACTCTCCGTCCCCTCCCCCCGTCTTGCCACCATGGGGAGCAGGGCTTTCAGCTGCTCTGATCCACGACTCTGGAATTCCCTACCTCCTGATTTAAGAAATATCTCTTCCTTCTCTCTCTTTAAGTCCCAACTCAAAACTCACTTGTTCAAAATAGCTTATCCCACATAACCTCTCCACTCTGCTCTTTTAAATTTGTTTATGTCTTATGCTTTTATGGTTGTGTAAACTGCTTGCTTTTATGTTGCTTTTTATTCTAATATGTACAGTGACCTTGAGTGTTTTGAAAGGCGCTTTCAAATAAAATGTATTATTATTATTATTATTATTATTATTATTATTATTATTATTATTATAAATAAGGTTATACATGGAAAATATTTGCCAGACTGCAGCAGCAGGATCCTGATGGTTATTTAGCCAAACTACCAACATCAGAAGTCACACAGAGTTGTATGTATTTGCCACCCTATGCTGTACCTTTCATTAGTCAGCTTGGCATGTACTTTGGGATTTAAATACCAGGTGTACATGTCAAGGTACTGAGCAGAAAACTCACAAAAAATCACATTCCATTCCATTTACTGAATACATCCTATGAGGTTTATAGTTGTAACTGAATGACATTTTTTTTAAGTTAAAATTAGAGGTTACAGTCTTTAATCACCTATGAGCCCACTATAAAATAAATAGTGTAGGGCGAAAATCTCATCCATTTGTATCAGAAAGCTATTGCGCATATTTTAGGACTTGGTATTTTAACACTTTTATAAAATGGTGTTACTGGAATGCATCTCAGATGTGAACAGTATGAATCACAGTTACAGTTATACTTTAGCTTCTGATCAACATCCAGGGGCATTAGACATGATGCTTCAGCTTAGAGAAGTGAGGATGTGAGGAGTTCCTCCTGTGTCCAGTGTCACGGTGTTGAACAGGAGATAATGTCAGCACTGTAGAGATTAATCTGCCTCAGCTAAGGGCAGAGATTAAGGCCATCCATGAAAGTGGGACAACATGGCATCAGTGCTTGGCTAAATGGAACTGCTGTTTATGAGCTTGAATAGCGCCACTCTGTGTACAGCACTTAGAGGAGAAGGTACAGCATCCTGTCAACAGAAAACCAGGATATTCTGTATTTAACCTCCCTGAGTGTAACAAAGGACGGTTGATTGTCTGTGGCTCACCCTTAGCTTTCTGTGAATCTCTTAACATGAAGTCAAGAAGTTTTCAGCTTGTGTCATTACAAGCTTTGAGTAAGCACAGGGTGAGAGCTTTTTTTTAAATCTCATTATAATACTTTAGTCATATAAATTTAAGACATCCTCATGGATTATTAGGAGTGGTAGACTTGTAAATGTTAAATAACATTGTTACAGCCTCCTAAATGCATCATAACTCAAAACATGGCCTCATATTAAGCAACCTTTATCATTATCGCTACTGCTGGTCCCAGTGACTCACCATTACTCATACATCAAACCCCTTAAATTAGAGCTAATTGCAGTCAGCATCATAAACAAGACACATGCATATTAAGAGTCGTTAATGACCACACAACTACCTTATAATTTGTGCATAACAAGCACTTTTAGTGCTCATGCTGACTGAAGAGACACGGCTTTATTGCACTCTCACATATTAAGATAGTCCCAGTCTTTGCATTGATGCAGCTACAGAGCACCTGAAAATCAACCAGTTAATTATAGAGCTAGCTGAGGTTAAATCGGTAGCAACTGTCATTAGAGAAGCAAAGCTGCATTCAAAGAGTACAAGTGACACATTTATTAGTTCTTGCTGGCAAATTGGAATCAGATCTGACTTCAAGCATTTACAAAACACCTCCTTAATTACCTTCTATGCTATAAGTTAGTTTCTTCGTATGTGACCTAATGCATGGATCACAATTTGCCCACATCATCTCTCCCTCTCTCTGTATAGCTGCTATCTGTATAAAACATCTGTATGTTTCCTTTTATATCTAGGAAACAAACACAACTGGTCTGCTTAAAGAAACTGCGCAAATGTTTCCAAATAATAATAATAAGACTAATATAAAATGGAGCTGAGTTACTATGATATACAGTGAACAGTTAAAGGGACATTTTAATTTAAAAAATGGAAAGAGTATTGACCTAAACATTCTCATTAGTTACTAAAGGTTCGCCTTTGAAAATATAAAATTGTGCACTTGTGATATAAATAGACTTTGATAGTCCTCTGATCCTTTACAGATCGATTTTTTAAAGCTTGTGATATAACCATAAAAGAAAACATTAAATAAGTCCATTGACAGTTAAATTAAAGCTAAATTTAGTGTCGAAATAGCAGTTTGCATGGCAATGTAATAGGGATATGGCAACAATATATGACTCTTAAATGTCAACTAAAAATAATGAATGAAGATCACTTTTATATGAAAGCGCAAACAGGCAAGACTTGACAAAGTAACATCATTTATTGAGAACCTGTCAACTGTAGACAGTCATTGTCTCTTAGTGACTTTTAATTATTGTTGCCCTCAGTTTCTTAACTACATAGTTATAGTAGTGACAATATAACTAAATTATTGAGGTTAGAATGCTAATTGTAACCTCAATAACATCAACATTATCTGAGGTTTGTTTTAAGGAGCTTGAAAAGAAAAAAAGCATCTGGACTTCTTTAAGTTTCTTGAAGACATTTCATCTCTCACCTGAGAAACTTCAGTTTTAAGAGCAATTGGCGGAGAGTCCCAGATTTTAAACCATATTGAAGTGGCTCCAAGAGGGTCATTGCCCCCCTATTGATCCTCTACCTAATCACACGAGCCAAGGTGTGAAAATGGGTGTGGGTCACAATCAGCCAAGGTTTTGGGTGAACCCATTGTGAGACCTTGCCCCAACCTATTATGTGATTTACTGAGAACAAATGATCAGATGTGAGTGGGCGTTAAGGCGTATGGGAAGGAATTTCAAAACAGGATTATAGATGGCAGACAGTTGGTGTCATAAACTATCCCCTCTGTTCAAAGATGGTCATTCACACTGGATATAGATAGCTTCTTTCACTCCTCTTTCAAATCATCTGTCTTCTCTGTCCAAAATGTGAACATTGGCATCCTCGAAAGAGTGACCTTTGTCCTTTAGATGCAGATGGCCCGCCGAGTCTTGTCCCATGGAGGTGGCTCTTCTATGTTGTGCCATGCGTTTATGAAGTGGCTGTTTGGTCTCTCCAATGTAGAGGTCTGAGCATTCCTCGCTGCGCTGTACAAGATACACTACATTTATAAGTTTGTGTTTGGAAGTTTTGTTGTTGGGATGAACCAGTTTTTGTCTGAGTGTGTGGCTGGGTCTGAAGTACACTGGGATGTCATGCTTGGAGAAGACTCTCCTGAGTTTCTCCGATAAACCTGCTACGTAAGGGATGACAATATTGTTCTGTTTGTCCTTCTGATTCTCCCTAGTCGGTGTCCGACTTTCTTCTCTGATTTGATGAAGGTCCAGTCGGGATAAACACATTTTAAGAGCTTTATTTTGTGTGTGTTCCCTCTTTTTCCCTTCTAGCTTAGGGGAACATTTTCTGCCTCTGGGTCTTGTTCGCGAGTGAGAAGGGAGCCGGAGATCGACAGACGGATTGGTGCTGTGGCTGCAGTGATGCGGACGCTGCACCAGTCCGTCATGGTGAAGAGAAGGCTGAGTGTAAAAGTGAAGCTCTCAATTTACTGGTCAATCTACGTCCCTACCCTCACCTATGGCCACGAGCTGTGGATAGTGACCGAAAGAACGAGATTGCGGATACAAGCGGCGGAAATGAGCTTCCTCCGAAGGGTGGCTGGCCCCTCCCTTAGAGATAGGGTGAGAAGTTCAGCCATCCGGGAGGGGCTCAGAGTAGAGCCGCTGCTCCTCCACATCAAAAGGAGCCAGCTGAGGTGGTTTGGGCATCTGACAAGAATGCCTCCTGGGCACCTCCTGGGTGAGGTGTTCCGGGCATGTCCCACAAGGAGGAGGCCCCGGGGCAGACCCAGGACATGCTGGAGAGATTATATCTCTTGGCTGGCCTGGGAACGCCTTGGTGTTCCCTCGGATAAGCTGGAGGAGGTGGCTGGGGAGAGGGAGGTCTGGGCTTCTCTGCTTAGGCTGCTGCCCCCGCAACCCGGCCCCGGATAAAGTGGAAGAAGATGGATGGATGGATGGTGTTGTAGGGTCCTGATTTGAGGGTCTGATGTTGAAGTTTCCATACTCCTCAATATGCACAGCACAGTCCAGAAATGGCAAACTGTCTTCCTTTGTGTCTTCTCTGGTGCACTTTTATCCACTGAGTTGATGTGAGCAGTGAAGGATTCTACTTCTTGTATTTGGATCAGAAATCAGAAGTTAACAGCAGCTCAGATTAAAGCCCAGATAAATGCCACACAGAGTTCCAGTAGCAAACACATCTCTACATCAGCTGTTCAGAGGAGACTGCGTGAATCATGCCTTTATGGTCAAATAGCTGCTAAGAAACCACTAAGAAAAAACGAGAAGCAGAATAGATTTATTTGGGGCAAGAAACACAAGGAATGGACATTACACCAGTGGAAATGCTTTGGTCTGATGAGTCCTGAATTTAATATCTTTGGTTCCACCTGCTGAGTCTTTGTGTGACACAGAAAAGGTACAGGGATGGTTTCCACATGCATGGTTCCCACCATGAAGCATGGCGGAGGAGGTAATGGTGTTGGGGTGCTTTGCTGGTGACACTGTTGGGGATTTATTCAAAATTGAAGTCACACTGAACCCTGCATGGCTACCACAGCATACTGCAGCAACATGCCATCCCATTCAGTTGCGTTTCATTGGACTATCTTTTATTTTTCAAAGGGACAATGACCCCAAACACACCTCGGGGCTGTGTAAGGGCGGTCTGACCAAGACGTAGAGTGATGAGTGCTGCGCCAGATGGTCTGGCCTCCACAGTCACCTGACCTAAACCCAATCGAGATGGTTTGGGATGAGATGGACCATAGAGTGAAGGCAAAATAGCCAACAAGTGCTCAGCCTCTCTAGGAAGTCCTTCAAGACTGTTGGAAAACCATTTCAGGTAACAAGCTCACAAAGCTCATGCCAAGAGTGTGCAAAGAAGTAATAAAAGCATCGGGTGGGTACTTTGAAGAATCCAAAATATAAAACATGTTTTGAGTTATTTCACACTTTTTTGTTTACAACATGATTCCATATGTGTTTTCATAATTTTGATGCCTTCAGTGAGAATCTACAATATATCATGAACATAAAGAAAAAACATCAAATGAGAAGGTGTGTCCAAACTTTTGACTGGTGTGTATGTATATACAGACAAACACACACACAGTTATAGATAGATTGATAGATAGAGAGCAGAAGGGGATGATCTGCAGTGTCTTCCCCTTCTGGCAATAACAGTAATTGAATGATGATACTTGACTGAATTTTATGTCTGCATTGAACAAAAGCCAGTTATAAATGGTAATCCAAGTTTTTTTTTATCATTGTCTGTGACTTTATTTTTATTATTTATTGAAATTTTATTATTTGTTATACTTTGATCCTCCCTTTGACAGGCTAATAACAGATGAAGAACACCTACCCCATCGTGACATCATTGCCTGTTAGTTTTCCCAAGCAAAAAGTATGCATCATTATCATGTAAACACTATTCAGGAGTTGCTTGAAGAATATAACAAAAAGCTGTTGACCCCACTGCCAAAGTTCCCTGATCCCAGAGCAGTGGAGCATCTACAGAATGACCTGGAACTAGTCTGATAAATGGAACTTCCACCCCATAACTCACAGAACCCAAAGGAGTTGTTGCAGGTGTTCCCCAGAAGTCAGTGTTCTGCAGGTCAGAGCAGTCTTTTGGCGGCAGGATTGCTGTATATGCTAGTGTGCATACCACATAAACACAAGCTTGGCCAATATTACACCACAAAGTGCAGGGTGCTAATCTAAAACAGGAGACGATGCAACATGAGCCCCCCCCCCCAAAAAAAGATGCCAGCATTTATGGCATGCTGTTGTGACTTTTGAGTTCTTAGGAGTCTCAACTACAATACTTTCCTGCACTATAAAAAGATTGTTTACTTTACTCGTTGTGGCGGGGCGTGGCCTGCGGTGCCGTGCAGAGGAGGCGGACGCACCTGCACGGCATCCGCAATCACGCCCCGCCAATATAAATATTGTACTGGGTCCTGTGGTTGTGGTTGTTATGTTGAGCTGGCAGCGGGAGAGCTGCAGCTCTGAGTGCGAATGTGCAGCAACCGTGAGGGATTAATAAAAAAGTATCAAAATGCCACTGGGTCTGCCGTGGTCGTTTACACTCGTATACTTACTTTTTATAAAGTTTGTAATCAATAGTTATTAAGAGTGTTTTGCGTTTCCCATGAGCTACATTCACTTTTTGTTAACGTCTAAAAATCATTTAAACAACGTATTAATAATCATTTATATTATTTATAATATAATTTGTCATTAAATAGAAAAATACTATGAATCTCAAAGCCACTGTGCTATAAAAAAATCTCAAAGGGTTATGACATTGTGTAAAATGAGCATCTTGCAAATGAATTACACGTGTTACGGTTGCAAGCATTTTCATCATCATCCAGATGGAGGTTCAGTGTATAACCTAGATGGCTGATGGACTGTGTGACTTCATGCCTTGATACAATGTGACAGGTAATATGATTAATTTATGACACAAGACAATACAAATATTTTAACAGGGTAACTCATAATTAGATTTGTTTATTTCATTTCTTCTGTCTTTTTACATTAGAGATTTTCATTATATAAATATGTTATGTCGAGGCTTTTGCGATCATACATTTTAATTTGTAAACCATTATTTGTATGGGAGAGGATCACATTGCTTTACATTTAAGCAGAATATTTTAATACCTGAATGTAAAATGTTTATGTAAAACACCCTCCAAAAAATGGAATATGTCACTTTATGATGTGGAAAAAGTGTTTATAAGATCTTTGAAACAACAAATATGCTAATAATTACTGTCATGGGTGGTGTAGGAAGGAAAACAACCCAAATAAAAATTAACAAGATGACAGGACCTGCGTTACAGGCAAAGACAGCAAATCTGAACAAAGCTAGTTGAGAGTGAACCTGTAATTGATTAAAGGGAAAAATTTGAAGGCAGACGAACTTTCAGATGTAAGGACTTGCAGTAGTGTCTTGAACATGTGGCAGTGTGGCATTTGATTGGAGTAAGGGCCAGTGTTAATTATTAGGCTGTTACTTGATGGAAATGAATAGTGAATCTGTTGGCAGGTGTAGCTTAGTTAACAGAAAAAGTAGGACAGGTCATGGTAGACAGGTTGTGAGTGGCAGATCTGGAAAGTTCCTGAAGGTTGGAGAGAAATGAGATGTGGATGGAGACAGGGACAAAGGGGCAGACTAAGCACAATGAATAACAATGAGGTAGTCATTGTGACAACTGTACAATAGCCTTCTTATTATGCTGGACTTTTTTGATAATAAAGCAAATTTGCTCTAAATTCTAACTTCTGAGATTAAAAAGAGGGAAAGAGCTTTTGAGATATGGACTGTTTACTGAAGTCCCACTATTTCTTTGCATTGCTGAAAGTCCTCATCAGTTTTGAAAACTAATAAATGTAACACGTTACGGCAGGAATGTCAAACTCATTTTACATCACAGGCAATACCAGCCCATTTTGATCTTGTGTCGACCAGACCAATAAAACTGCCTTTTCTACTAGTGTACAGAGGTTTACCTACAAATTTAATACCTGACCTATTTTATATATAAAAAAAATAAATAAAGTGCTATTTTAACAGGGGAAAAAAATCCATCAATGGAACTCTGAGGCCTTAAATTTTAAGTAGTAAATGTTTAAAATGACTGAAATCTAACTTAATTACTTTGGTGTAGCATGAATGACCACAGGGGAGGTCATTATCAGCAGAAAAACTGTAAAACATATTAAACTACAATTAAAAGTCCAAAATTGCTGTTCTCCTTCACATTTTAAAAAATTATCCTGTAGGCCGGATTGAAGTCTTTGCAGCCCAACACTGGCTCCAGGGCCTGATATTTGACACCTGTTCTGTCCTCACTAGATGTGGACGTGATTTAGCTTATCCAGTTTGACAGACAGTGAACAGAATGAGAAGAAGAGTGCTTTAAAGAATGCTTTAAACTGAGATTCTTCTTTACTTCGATCTGCATCTCCAGTTTACATGCCATGTTACTAAGGCTTCTTATACATGGTATCCCTTATCCATTTTCATCGTCTCTCCTTTCTCTTTTCTTTTGTAAAACTAAATAAACACATAACAGATAATTACCTTCTCATTCACTGAGCATACATAATGTACTAATTGAAACTTAGTTTTCATGACAACCAGCAAAAACATAAATCTTAAGGTTGCCTAAATTAAACATAAACATCACCTTCAGTTAACTAGCATTATTGATCATAGCAAGTTAGCAAACACATGCTAATATGCAGTCGCTAGCACACAAGTAGCTTTACAAATGAGTAATGACCACACAGCTGAAATAGTAAGTCAGTATACTCACATTACACATGCATCACAAATCAGATAGTTAAGGTTATAGTACGTAATGGAAACTTACAGGCATGCATGGGCAAAGGTTTCACCTCCACTGAGCACTTGTAGCAAACTAGCTGGGCATAACAACTTCCCAAGTACCAACTGTGCTGTACGGTAAAACATTGTTTTAGTGTGTTCAATAAATGTTTATCTTGTTTGGCCCGAGACCTAAAGTGTGCCTTGAGTTTTGGCCCCCTGTGCAATTGAGTTTGACACCCCTGCGTTAAGGTTATAACAACACAACACCGTAGTGTTAGACCAATAAGACATGGTTTCCTAAAAAGGCATTGTCTATACTGCATTTTAGCTTTTACAAAGTTACAGACATGTAAATGGTAAATGGTAAATGGCCTGTATTTATATAGCGCTTTTACTAGTCCCTAAGGACCCCAAAGCGCTTTACATATCCAGTCATCCACCCATTCACACACTGGTGATGGCAAGCTACATTGTAGCCACAGCCACCCTGGGGCGCACTGACAGAGGCGAGGCTGCCGGACACTGGCACCACCGGGCCCTCTGACCACCACCAGTAGGCAACGGGTGAAGTGTCTTGCCCAAGGACACAACGACTGAGACTGTCCAAGCCGGGGCTCGAACCAGCAACCTTCCGATTACAAGGCAAACTCCCAACTCTTGAGCCACGATCGCCCCATGTATTGCCTTCATCTTGAAACTAAACAAGGGACAGGGAGGGTGTGGGTGTGTTAACACATAGTTTTTATATGTCACTTATTTTTACTCGTGGAGCATTGACACTTCATGCCAAATATCTTTGGCTCAGATATAGGACTGCAACATGGCTTTGCCAGATGTTAATGCTTTCTGCCAGGATCCAGTGCAATCTATCCATTTCCAGATGGATTTCCTCATTTCATTAGCTCTTTATTTGGTCATAAGCCATCTTGAGTAACCTCTGAAGTACCATCATAGCTGATATGTTGGTGGAAATACCTATATATAGAATTCAAAGGCCCATACACATGTAAGATTATATTGTACTTTACATGTCCATTTCAAGAGAGACAGACTGAACTTTGTTGCTTTTTCCAGCTGGCTATTTCTAGTACTAATCAACATTGAACAAAATTTTATAATTAATGCCCATAAAAATCTTATGGTAGTCCATGAAATGGTAACAAAAAGACAGAAACATTGTAATTAATTTAAGAGACCTCAGTTTCATTGCCAATAAACTACTGTTTTTGCAATTTTTCACCTTTTCATTGTCTATACTATTTGGTGTGCAACAACATTACTTAGGTGCGGGGTTTAAAAAAGATGACAGCAAAATTTTAACTGAAATCTATTGCTTTTATAACCATGCGGCTGCCATAAAAAACAAATAAATACATACATAAAAATATCCTTCTACACTAAAAATAGTACATGTTTTGTTTCTCATTGCCCAGAGAACCTAAGGCTTTTGTCAATGATATACAAGGGGTTTTGTTTTGTTGCCCAGATGTAGCTGCTTATGCTATACAGTAATGTTTTAGTTCCCATGAACCACGTTGGGTTTTGTGGTTACAGACAAAGAAGTCCTTCCACCTACAGATGAGTTAAAACTACTTGAAGAAGTCTGCAGCACAATGATCCATGGGCTTGCCACTATCTCAGATAAGCAATCCATGTTCTTTTATTGAAGCAAGAGCTTTTTTCCACTCTGTAGAGGTTTGACTCTATATTGCCAGTACAGACCTTTATGAGTAATGGCCTGTTACATTCGTGATCCCCTCTCCCCAAACCCACTCCAACCCCTCACATCTCCAGTCATTCTTGTAATGGTACAGTGGGAGAGTGGTGGGATATACTTGCTTTAGGCAGTAATTACCCAGGTCTGACTGAGCTTATAGTTTTAGTTCAACATAAAGAATGCCCACCCAGGAAATTAGATTGTGGTGAAGCTTGTAATTAAACAGTTACTGTAAATGTCAAGGAGCCACTGACCCTTGACACACATTGTTCTCCTAAAGCAGCCTGTCACTGATGTTTGACACATTGTCAGTGGGGGTGCTGACATTTTTTCTCATTAGTGAGCTTTAAAAATAAATAAGCTGGTCTAAGCTGTGAGGTTTCATGCCAAATAACTGTCTGTCAAATATTTTTTTTAAAAATAGGCAACCATCAAGAATTATTATAATATAAATATAAAAATAATATAAAAATCAGGAGAAATTGTGTCGTTTCTGTCCTGGTCATGGAACACTGCACCAGCTCTTTATCCTCCCGATGATATTCTAGGGTGCGTGTGTTTTGTGGGCCTGAAGAAGGTATTTGACCATGTCCCTCAGGATGTTGTGTAGGGTCGCTGTGGGAGTATGTGGTATCAGGCCTGCTGTTATAGTCCATTTGGTCCCTGTATGACTATATTGAGAGCTTGGTTTGTTTTCTGGCAATATGTCAGTTTCTTTCTCAATAAGTGCTGGATTCTGCCACAGCTGCCCTTTGTACTGATTCTGTTCATAATTTTTATGGACAAATCAAGGCTATTGATTTATCTGTGGATCTACATTCCCACTTATGGCCACAAGCTGTGAATAATGACTAAAAGGATAAATTCAGGGATATAAGTGGTGGAAATGAGCTTTCTCTGAAGGGTGCCTGGACTGTCTCTTAGAAATCTTGTTAGTATCTCAGTTATTAGGGAGGAGCTCAGATTAGAGCGGATACACATAAAGCTAGTAGAGGTGGTTCAGGTATTACACTAGGATGCCATATTTTAGGGCGTGCCCATCTGTGAGTAGTCCCCAGCACAGACCCAAGATATGGTGCATGTGATATCTCTCAGGCTTGAGAACACCTTGATGTCTTACCAGAAGAGCAGAAGGATGTGGCTGGGGAGAGGAACCAAAGAGGTCTGGACATCTTTGGTTAAACCAGGTGTGCAAACTGTAAGCCACAGAAAATGAATAGATGGATGGATAGATTGTAAATGTTGGCCAGGCACTATAGTAACCTTAAAAACACAAATACAAAACACACAAAAACTGCCAGTATTCTTGGTGAAGCATATTTTCATTCAAAATTGCCATTTTGATTTAGATTTCACATCCTGCTGCAGTTTGAATTGCTCAATTGCAAATAGAAGTGTAAGAACACCAGCAGTTTTTCATGTCTCAGCACATAGCTAATCTTACTCCTGATTTTAATGACTCCCTTTCTTCGTTTTTCTCCCTCTACACTGAGGGACGTTCTGTCGAAACGTATTGTTCTTCTGGGAAGATTTTTGGGTTTCGCTGCCATCCTGACACAAAAATATCTGCTTCTGCTATCTGGTTAATAAGTGTCTTAACTCTGTGGTTACTATACAATATTGTGGCACAGCCTACGCACATGTTTCCAAGATCGACTCAAGTCTCTTTGCACAATCACTCACTTGGAATAAACCATCTACAATATGTTCCCCGGAGTGATTACAAAAGAGCAATATTTGTCAGACAAACAACAGTTTCTTGTTAAACAGCCTGCCCTTTAAAAGCGACAGCCTTAGATATAAAAGCTCATTAGTGACTTTCTCTGCCTTTTTCCTAGCTCCTGTAATGATCAGTCCATCAATTCAGCAGTGTAAGTTCTGTGGAAAGATGCTAGAGAACTTGTAGACACGACAAGACAATGACATTTTTAAGATGTGATATCTCACATTCTGTGCTGATCATACATGTCACTGTTAATTGGCTGTGCTGCTTATTGTTGCTGGGTCAGTACCTGGTGTCTAACACCTTCAGTGCCACTGTATAACGCACCAGTACTTTATACAGTAAAAATAGAATTATTATTTTGTTTTACTTTTTGTAAACACATTGGAGCAAAACATGTGCAAAACTTCAAAACCACTTTAAATAGATTTTTTGTGTGAATGTACAAAAACATTTAGACAATGCTATTCTGCTATTTTAGTCAGCATCTCATGTTATGCGTTTAAGGGTCAACACTCTCCTGCAAATAGAATTTCAGCATGAATTAGTTGATTATGTGTATTAATAATGGCACTGGATCAATTAACCTTTCCAATTTGTCAAACAAAGTCACATTTCAAATTATAAAATTCTCCAGAGTGTGCTGTGCGACTCATACATATACGACACAACTCCTCCAAAGAGAGATTTTTCCCCCCAAAAAAATTGTCTTTGGTTTGAACAAAAAAAATAAAAGCTAAGCTTATAAATCGAACCTGAATAATGTAGTTGAATGATATAACAGAGTAAAGACCAGGCTTTTGACCTAATTTATATTAAGAGGTTCACTATGCTGCAATGGAGTAAAAACATCCTTTCAGGTGGCAACTTCACTCCATTCTCACCGTCCCTAAAATGGGTTATTAGATAAGATAAAACTGGCTCAAATTAGGGACTTTGTGTAGAGAACAAGGAGCTTTCATCAATTCTTTTACCATCTTTCTAGTGACTGGAAACATTGCTGGTAAAGATGAATGTGGGGGAGAGAATAGTCCACATGGACATCCTAAAAAATATTTTAGGATTTTTATAGATGTGTATAAAATGGGATTGGGCTGTAAAACAGAAACACCCATATTGAGAGAAACATCACCTTCTGGGAGCCAACCTGACATTGCTTGTGCTGAGGTGGAATCAGAGCATGGACATAATCATTTTGTGTTGTTAAGCTGTGCTGAACTTTTTTCATTATTTGGAAGTTAATGACCATTTTAAAGATGGCAAAGTGGTTGCATACTGCAGTGGTTGTATATGTGTGTTTGTCAGATGTGCACCTCAGTACAACAGCTCTGTTTGGGGCTTGTTTACCAATTAAATTGCTAATAAGCACATGTCCATGAGATAGCACTTAGCGATGATACTAAGTTAAAATGCCATTAGTTTCAAGATGAGTTTTCTTTTATGTACTGAATGACAGTTCTTTTATTGTCTAATCTATAAAGTTTAATGGTTTTACTGTCCATGTTATAAATAAAAAGAATCAAAAGATCTTTTTAAACAACAGTTTATAGCGAGCATTAAAAAGCCAGTGTATCAAGAAGAACCTGGAAGGCGAAGTTGTTTGTTTAAATTTTATGATTTCTAATTACTGTATTGATTCTGACTACTTCAAGCCATTTTGCATTATTCAGTAAGGAATTAGAAAGTTTTTATCAAGAAAACCAAGACAAAGTTTGAAAAAAGGATAATTTGCCAAGACCTTCAAGTTGAAAAAAAGACTTGTGGGTTTCATGAAATGGAAAAAGAAATTCTGCATTTATTTTTAAAGTTTTTAAAGCTGATCAGTTATGTTTGCCTTTTCTCTCCTGAAAAAAGCTCAATACCAGTTCATTGTGGAACACAAAATTGCTAATCAGCTCAACAAAAGAGCAGGGCCGATTGTGCCAATCATACTGTGAATTCTAAATTAAACACCACTATCATCTCTAAATCTCTACGAATTTATACTGATCCTATTATCCCATAATGTCCTTGTGCAACACCACAGGTACTTTTTCTTTTGGTGTATATCTTCCATCTCTGGAGTTTTCTAAAGCATGCAAACAAATAAATGCAACTTGTTAAATAATTGGAGCATGGCAATTGACCTGTTCTTACTTACTCTGTGTTTGCCCGACATTTTTTCCAAGCTCTGAGAAGATAACACAAACTGAATAAAACACTATAACACCATGGTAACACCGGCAATAGACGCAGACTGAAGATCGTGTTTAATTTAATGGTCCAGATGGCTGGGTAGAGGCTTCAGTACTAAATCATGACAGTTAGAAGTCTGCATTGCACTTTCTGGCAAAGAAGTGGACATGTACTGTTCTGGCAAATACTTCAAATATATATGAATGCAGTTTCTTTGTCACCCTATTATTAGACATTATATTTATTACTACTGTTACACTTAAATGTCCTATTTTCATTGACATCCTCTTTTTTCCCAAAATAATAATAATATTTCCATTGTAAAATGAAGATGAAGAAGTTGGGGTTATCATAGTTTCCCTCAACATGTGAACCTAAAATGACTCAGTGATGAATGTGCATCTCCCTGATCCTAATCCTAAAAGAAGTTTTGGCATCCTGTAGCATCTGCAGGTACCAGAAAAGAAAAAAGACCCTTCTGGATCCATAATCCCTGTTGAGATCACATACTATCAGTTGATTGTCTTGTTCAGCAGATCCACACATTGTTCAGCTAAATATGAACCTGGTGAACTTTTCATTTTGTTTTTCATTCAAAATGATAAACCGAACTAACTTGAGGCCTCCTGATAAAATTTTATCTATTAAAGCCATTTTTAGCAAAACTACTGCATTAAGGTTGCAAATGCTTATTCTGTAAAAGTTTGAGCACAATTTAAATATTAGTGTTGCCTCAATTATTAATAAATGCAAATTGCTCATTATTTTGTTCATTATCTTACTTCATGGAATTCCATGTTTTGCATGCCACTGTTTATAACAATACTGGCTGAATGAGGTTCAAACAGTTCAAATGTGGTTGATGCATGTTAAATGTGCCAAGGAATCTCTGAGACAGTCTGTTCCCTGTTAGTTTTTCTAATGAATTTTCAATAAAATTTTAATATAACACATTGAAACAACGCATGAATCAGAAATAAAAAAAAAACCTGTCACGAATGTTTTGAATTGATACACTGCCAAACAGTTCCTTGCTTCTGACACCCTCCTGATTTATGTTTATAATCTCCTCAGATCATTATTACCAAATGCAGACATTGTTTTAAAGCACCAACAGCCCACAATATATACAACATTATCATTAGTTATATGCAAATCACAAACGGGAATACATTATCTGTGGATGATTTGTATCAGTAATTAGATGCCAGGGAGTCAGGATGGCTCTGGATATTTGATACGGCGGACCTACGGCCTCAGTCTCTGTCTGGCAGGTAAATTCATTCTAATAGCTGGATTAGAAGAATAGAATGCAAGAACAGTATCAGGCATTCTAGTGGAGTCTGGTTCTTCTTCTCTCTAATGTGCCTGCACATTCAATTTGAATGCTGCTACTGTCAAATACAGTAATGACCATTTCTTTTTACTGATAAAAATAGCATGCACATCATGATTTTGTAAAATATTAATGTACATCTTAGTATTGTAAATCAAGCAGATTGAGTAACAAAACACGCTGGAGATATTAACACAGTGAGATATGAATTTATCCCCTTGTGAATCGCAAGTACACATGTTATGCGAGTACACATAAAACACCAAACAAACTCATCTGCATGTTGAATTAATATTTATAAAAGCAGTGTAATGTGTATCCCACTGATAGTCTAATGTTTGTGTCCAGGAGAGAATTAGAGAAGGAAGCCGAGTGTCTCGTGCTCTCAGCATGAGTGCCCAGCATAAACAACAAACTCTGCACATGATCTTGCTTCTTTGATATTTCGTTAGTGTTGCAGCAGTGCAATTGAAAACCGAGAAAACTAACTGGGGTCACGCTCCAGTTTTGTTTGTCAATTTCTGATGCATCCCAAACAGTTGACCATATAATAGCCCACTCTGTCTGAAGTACGCTTGTAATTGAGATAATTAACTGCTGTGTGTTTAATAATGCACAAAAATGGTTTGGAGTCTTCTCACACCCCCGTTCTCTGCAGCCTGCTTGAGCGGGGGGGCTAGGAGGAGAAGTTGGCCGTCCGACTGGGGTCTGGAATGTGGGGCCTCCCTGCTGCTGCGGAGTCGGGGTGGTCTGCTTCTCCCCACCCCAGGGAAAAGGGTAACACCACCTGGGTCTGGGTGCAGTTTCCCCCTCCAGGGGCAAGGGTACCTAGACCCGGGGCTTTGAGTACGCTTGGGGAGGGTGATTGTGTGTACAGTGTCTCTCTATGTCTGTCTCCACGTTGGGTGAGTGTTGAGTAATTGCATATGAAAGCATGAGGGTGGGAATGGATGTTTGTATCTGTGTGTGCCTGTTTTTCTGTGTCCATATGTCAGGTCGGGTATCAAACGCCACCTTTCTGGGGACATCTCAGGCCCTCCAAGGTATGGAGGCCTATCTCCCCCCACCACTTCCCCTACCAGTGGCAGACGCCCTCAGACATCGGTGCGCTGGTGGTTCTTTGTGTCTGGGGATGGGCGTCCAGGTACGCACCGGCTCACTCCTTGGTGGCTGCTTATTGGGGCCTGGAGCCTGGGGCTCGCTCGGGCCACTTCGGGGGTGGGGTGCCCTCGGCCTCTCAGCCTGGGGCTCGGTCACTCTGGCACAGCTGGCTGCCGGCGGAGCTCACGGGCACGTCACTGCAACCCCCCCTGGCTTCTGCTCCGCGGCTGCTGAGTGACCCCTCATCTGGGACTCTCATCAGCTCTTTCTGGGATAGTGGCGCGGCTGCCCCTCTGTTGGTCTTCCTTGGTCTCTTGTGTTCTGAGGGCCTCTGGATGTCTGGAGTTTTGATCTCCTCCATACCTGCTTCATGCCCTGGAGGACGGGGCTGTGGCTCCCCACACCCTCTAGCAGATCATTACATGAAGGAACCTTTTAAAACAAGCGTGTTCATGCTCACAGGTGTACACACGGGTGCTCACACACACAAACTACACCCTTTTTGGCTCCTACCTCAAAGCACACTGTGCGCTGTCGATCTTACGTGTTGCACAATAATGTTTAATATTTAGTATTTACAGTTATATTCCCATATATCATCGTGATGTTGTTTATTCTATTGCTCTCGATTTCTTCTGCTTGTTTTCTTTTTTCATTCTCAACAGGTGAAATTAAAAAAGTATCTACTGTTATCTATTATTAGCTAGTTTATTGTGATGGTGTTGTTTTTATTATGTTGCTTTTTGGTAATCGTGGTGATCCAGGTGTTTTGTTTGTTTTTCTTTTTTTTCTTCCCCCCTTTCTCACCATCTCTTCTCCCCTCTATTTTTCTTTCTCTCCCTCTCTTTCTTTCATTCTTTCTCCCTGTCCTATCCCCCAGTCATGTCTGTCCCATCTTTAAAAAACAAAAATAAAATAAATACATAATTATAATAAAAGGTCAATCAAATGGACCAATATGGCAAGGCCATGATGGTCCACTTGGTAAAGTAAATCCACTTGGCATCTTTTTTGGCCTTCAGACAACAATTCTGATGGCTAAAGATCCAAACGGGACAGGCCAAAAAACTAAAAAATTAAAACAATAATGCACAAAAATAGTGCTGAAGTCATTACTGCCTGATATCAAATTACTGCATAAATTTGTCTTGAAATGCTTATTGCTTTAATTAAACAGACTAAATTTAAAACACATGTGACATCATTATTGCAATCTTAGGCCTTAAGCAGGTATTCTAATGTCTCCTTGCAAAAACAAAATAAAAAAATGATTGCAGCTCACGAGGTCAAACATTTGGTTGGAAAGGTCATATGAACAATATTATTGAAATGTGGGATTTTTTGCTAATAGCACTTTGTCTGCTTGTGTACAGGTGGTGAATAAAAAATGATTAAGAATATGCTGTACAACAATTAAGGCCATGAAAAATGATTACTACATGTTTAAGGTAAGGCAATTTCTCCTTTAGGCTGAAAGGTCTGAAGGTGTAGTGTAGAATAAATCCTATGGTTACAGTGTTAAAAGTCCAGCTCTAAATGTGGCACTGTAGAAAATGGGGCTCAGATCAGAAACTTCCTGCAGAGTTCATTTAATGAAACCTTTAATTTGCACATTTTAAGAGCCTAATAATGTGGTTTTCTGCTTTAATGCACAAAGTTTTGAATCTTTATTTATATGAAATATATTTATCCTTTATTGATGTGAAAGACAAAGAATATTCTTTAAAGGTCTTGCCAGATAAAATACAAAATGCAATAAATTTACTGTGTGTGGAAATATGTGCAAATGGTTCATTTGAGGCCCTTGTTAGTTTTTGTACTAGTTTGAGGCAGTTGACATCAGCATCGTCAGACAGAGGAGTGGCACTAAATGTCACTGAAATCCAAGTAAAACCCTTTAAAAATTACATTAACTACACCAAACAACAGTAAAATGTAAAAAAAGATGAGAAACTATGCAACTAGGTTTCCTTCAATTAATTTGATTTTGTTTACCATCCAAGGTCCCCTACAGTTGGGGATAGTGTGTTTGCAGGTCAGTGTGGCTTCACTGCATTTGCAGAAAAATTCTCAATTTTCAATCTAGCATTGGGGTATTGGCACCTGCCCTTGTCGCTCATCTTCCACATGATGCACTGACTAATCTAGCGTACCCTTCCCTAGCTGCAAATGTGTTTAGTGAAGGACAGATAAGACCTGTCACATATGAAATCTATTTTTCTCCCCACCTCACCTTACTGGTAATGTCCTGACAGATGTAATAGCCACAGCTGATGTTGTGACATGAATAAGGGAAGGAAGTTAATGGAACATTCAAATCTCATTGCATGGCTTCAACTGACTGATTTTGAATTGTGATGCCGAGTCCAAGGTATATTTGCATATACATGTCGCAAAACGCTGGTCTAATTTTATTGGATTTTTAATGTATTTATTTCCAGTCTGTTGTAAATTAGATTATTGTTATTGCACCTTTTAAAATTTTGACTTGACTGTCAGTCTTTTGAAATTTTAAAATTGCATTGCTTTGTTTTGCATTGTTTGGTTGGAGGCTATTAGTGGTCACAGTCAGATTGTCAAATAACTCACAACATTTTGCTAAGCACGCTGTCATATTGAATGCTGTCCCTCAGTTTCTAATGGGTTGTTTGCCTGTCACTGCTAAAATCCTGTGCTTTTTCTGAGTATAGTGAGAGGCCCAGCAGTGCGTCTTTTTTTGCTGAAGGAACCTGAGTGTTTTAATGTTAGGAGAAACATTTTAACAGCTGTCAACATAATACTCACCCAGTCAGATCTCATTTCCAAAATCCTGTTTGGGTTGAAACTATTTTCTCTTTATTAAAAACAAATGAAACTTTCTCTGCTTGTCAACTATATGAAAAAAAAAAAACTCCTGGTCCTCTTTGTTGGACTACATACTAGAGGTGGTTTGGAAACCATTTGGCTGGGAAAAGAAGTATCTGAATTAGATATATGGAGTGAAATCATTGAAGGAGGTTGACATCAGCAATTTAACCTCAAATTATTCTGAACTATTAGCAGAGAAAAGTCTTTTTGCAGCGCCATGTTGTCTTACAGTTAAAACTGACCAAGATTTTTAAGACTGCTGATTTTGCTGAGGAACAAAAGACATTTGGAAAATCACGTGTATTTATTTATTTGCTGACAACTAATGGAAAGTATAATTGAGACTCCTAATTCACTCTGGTGACTTTTTTAATATATTCAAAAAATAACTAACACATTCTATTTATCCATTTCATAAAAATCTAAATTTAAGCCATCCTTTAAAGTTCTTGCCCAGAAATTACTCTACTTAATCTGAAAGAATGAAGAGCAAATTGTAGTTATGCCAAGTTGAATTTAATTACTACTAATTGCTGACCTTAAAAAAAAATCAATTTATTATGCAACTTTCAATGATTAACATGATTAAGAAAGATTATTGAGGACACTTCACAATCAGCAGTGAAAAGTGGGGCATGGACAAGCCACAATGGCTTTCATTTCAAAAAGGATCTAAAATTAACAAAGAGCTTGCTAAATTCTTGTATCCTTAGAGTTTGGGATGTGTTTTCTGGACACATACCACCAATAATGATCCAGGTAGTGTAATGGGTCCAGGTCTTGGACCCAGTGTTCTGAGTTTTGGACTTGAAGTATTGTTAAATATTTTTTTCTTACATTTTAGCTAGTTTACTTATTTGATGGTGTTTTGAGTTTCCGATGGTTGTTATTTATAGTTTATTCCATGAGATTTGGGTTTTCCTTTTTTCTTGGGCTCCGTGTAGTTCGGTCTTCATCTATCTTTCCCCTCCTGCTACTTAACGGGTGGCTATAGCTCAGGAGGTAGAGCAGGTAGAGCAGGTCAGCTGCTGATCTGAAGGTTGGTGGTTCAATCCCCAGTTTGCATGCCAAATATCCTTGGGCAAGATACCAACCCTGACTTGCTCTCTGATGCATCCAGCGGAGCATGAATGCGTATGAATGATAGTTAGAAAGCACTCACTCAGATAATAGTGCTTGTGTGTATGGGGTGAATGCGGCGTGTTGTATAGAGAACTTTGAGTACTCCAGGAGAGTAGAAAAGCACTATATAAGAACCAGTCCATTTACTTGCTGGACATTTCATTCATTTTAATAAAGACTGATAAAGTTTTTCTGTTTATTCAACTCCAAGTCTGCTTTTTGCTTCCACACATTCCACTCATTTCATATAACAGGGATTATAGCTCTCTTTAACTTATAACACAATTAAATAGTAAAACTCAGTCCAATTCAAGTATGTGTTATTTTTAACCTAGTAACTGGAGGAGAAGATCCAATATGCCAATATATGAACACTTTCCAAAGGGTGGCTTTGTGGACACTCTGGTACAGGGGAAGGCTGGAATATGGTTGCAAGCTCAAAAGCACATGTTCATAAAGTAAACTTTATGTTTGGGTGTTTGTTTAATGTTTTCTATCTTGAGTTTGATTGTTTAAGAAACTAACTGAGGACTGTATGAACTGACAATACCATGTGTGTAAATGTATTTTCCAAGATGAATCCCATATCATTAAAATTAGTATTTATGTCTATTCCCATCAAAGCATGGATTTTAAACCACACTTCACATTGTCAGTCCAAAACTAAGTGTGATTATTTTTTTCTTTTTTGAGACAAGTCTGTTCAGCACAAACTATGTAAATTTTAATAAATCTGCAAGTTGGAAAACAATAAAGACTTTTGATAGAATAAGCTGTGTTTACAACAAGGTTGTTAAATCTTTCCAGGTCCAGTTAGAAAAGCTGGAGGCTCTGACTGAAACTAAAAAGACACCAAAAACTCAAATCAGCATTTTATTTGTACCGTTTATCCAGTGGCTATGAATGCATGTGGCAAGAAAATATTTTCTTTGCTCTTTGACGGTTTTTCTTTCTTTGTTTCTCTGCTAGCAAACAACAAAGCCTGCAACAAACATTCATACAGACAAACATTTGGCACTGTGATCAAACACTTATCCAGCCATTCAATGACTAATCATGTATAGACAAATAGAAAATCAACCTGAAACAGATGGCATAAAGAAAATACATTGTTGCAGTAAAACACTTGTTCTATTTATAACCAAATGAACCTCTTAGAAATTAGGATTATGTTATGCAGGACAGATGGGCAATGGATAATGTTGCTTCAGAAAAATGCACATCGAAGGCAAATGATCCAAAACTGAAGTTTAACACCTCAGGAAAATTAGATTCTTTCTCTACAAGCATCTGCATCCGAAGCACATTGCAAAGCATGTGTACATTTAATTTTTAAAATACCATGTATGTTTTTTTTTAATTGGTAGAACATTAATTGTTCAAACTGGTCCAAACATATTTAAATAATTCTACCAGTCTGACCCCGAGGCCTGTTTTAAAGTCTGTGCTAACGCCTTCTTTTTGAGTAACTTCTTTAAACACATGTTTTAGATCTCCGTACAAATCATAGTATAACAAAACAGTGCTTTGTTTAGCCTTGTTTGTTCATGAGTTAAACTCTGATCTCCCATTACAACATGAACCTAGGGCTGTGCGATATGACCAAAATCTCATATCCCGATATAAGAATTCTATCGTCCTGATAACGATATAAATCACAAAAATGTAACATTTTCTGTAAATTCTGTGGCAGCTCGTCTTGTGGGAAGTGTTTCCAGCTGCGCGTCATGTAGCTGGAGTCGAGTGTTTTAACAGATGCATGAAACTATACATTTTTAGACATAAGTTGTAACGGCCGCCGTTTTCTTTGTGAGTATTTATTACACGGCGTGCTGCGGGGAAAAGCCTGTTCTAACGTTTGTGTCTAAGGTTTATTTTTTAGCACCTGGCGGATCTTTTTTTAATTCTCATCCGTAAATAATCTGCTCTTTCACGTGATTCAGTTTATTTCGAAAAGTCTCAACGGGATCTTGAGCTTTATTGTGAAAGGTTTATGTGGAACATAAACAACTTGACACGCGATGCTGTTACCATTGTTGTTGCTAACCACAACGCATAAAAACAGGCGCTTGTCCGTCCGTAGTGTGGTTATATTACATGTAAGAGAAAGAGAGAACTTTAAGAAATTAATATAGCCACTACTGTGACCATCAAAACGATGAAAAAATATTGCCGTAAATAGTTTATTTTGCGACACCACGAAACAAACAATAGCGTAAAATGAAACAATAGACCTTTTTATATCGTCATCCAATATATATCGTTATATCGAACAGCCCTACATGAACCCTCTAAAATATGCTAGCTATATAAATGCTGTTTTACCAAAATAATTGACAAGCCAGAAAAAATAAATGTTAAAAATACAAAATAACAAAGGAAAGGAAAATACTACCAATTATTACCAATAAAAAAAAATAAATATCTGAACCCTTCTTAAATTGAACAAAAAATTGAATAGAGAAGGGAGAAAGAAATGCTTTCCCTTACTTGTCTCAGACCTATCAAGAAATCAAAGTGAGTGCTTCATCTTGCTCTTTTAGATCACTGCTACTTTGCTGCCTCTCAGTAGTTCACAGCAAACTGGTTATTTGAGGTAAGGGTTGCTGGCATGAAGTGAGGCAGATGGCAGAAGCACATTTAGTCGCTGGCAGCAGATAAGTGGCTAAGAAAAGGGAAGAGCAGAAGCCACTGAACCCTAAACAGCTCAGTGTAAATATTTCCATTTAATATGGAAATTACTTGATTAGACTTCAATATTCAGTGCTTGATTTTCCACACTAGAATTGCATGACAGTGTGTGCAGATATTGTTTTACCCTTTTTCTTGTTTTGTTTTTTGGTAGGTTAATGCCATTAGAGTATCCCAAATATCTTTCCTAGAGTTTTAAACATATTTTATTACAAGAATGCATAAATTGCATTCACACACACTACACACATAAATAAAACATCTTGTGGGGGTTTTTTTTATTATTTTTTTTGTCTCTGCATCTCCACATATACTGATAAAGAAAAAGAATTCATGCTTTAACTTGCAATGTTTTGCTAGGGAGCAGAACTAAATAGAGAGAAGCAAACGATTTCAAGGAAAGAACAGTTCAGTTTAGAGTTACACCTTGTGTTGTTGTGCTGTTGAATTAAATACGGTAGATGTAGGCAGAACTTTTCTAGTCATGAAATTCAAAGGAGATAATATTCTGTCTTTTGTTCCACAGATAAATAAAAAAGTGTGATGGAAAGTAGACATCTATTCATTTAACAGCTGTGTGAACAGTTTTGTAGCCTAGTTTCCCAGAGTTGTATTTCTTCTGTTTTTTGTGTGCAGTGCGACACTAACTGCAAGCACAAGAAAAAGAAAATCCAACAGCAAGTGAAGAAAATAGATCTGACAGGGCTCCAGAGCAAAAATCCCCATCATTAGCCTTAAATCTTAAGCAATTAGTAAATGTAGCTACAGCTCAAGGGATTCTATTTTCTGCAAAACGGTTGATGGGCTGTTTTTTGCGTTATAAAACATAATGATTGCTTAAATTTAGAAAGTTGAGTATTTGCTCAAATAGTGTAGTAATGAGGGGGAAGTGGAGGTAGCCTCTCCCTGATACAGGAGAACGTAGTGCGCAAACTATGTGCTCTGGAAGCAGATGAAAGCTCATAAGTGCAGTAAGAATACAGCTCATCTCTTTGGTTTTATGGCCACTTTCTCTGATGTTTAAATGATTGTACCAACTACAGGTTAGTGGTTAGAGAGCTTATTTGCACTTCAGTGTCACACCAGTGTTAGATAAAAATCTTATCATAGATAACAAATTGCTTTTCTTCCTTTTGCAATAATGGAGGTGCCGCCAATGACATAATGGCCTTAAATCTGCACTGTATGTGGACAGTATTTGAAAAAAAAAAATCTTTATTGTCATGTTGACATTGTAGTCAGGTTTACACTCTTACTGTACAGCTTAGAATGGTTGGAAAATTACATGAATTAATTTCTTTTAATTATTGATAGTTGACCTATTTCTGTAGACTATTGCCAACTACAACAAAAGTCACATTGGCATTTTGTGCATTGGGTGTGCATTACTCTCAGTGTTCACAGGAACTTGCATGATTGTAACATGATTTTTTTTGACAAATTCTGACCAAAGAGACCAAAAAAAAAAACAAAAAACAACCCAAAACCCTGCAAACGTACACAAATCCACATGTGTAGTAGTTCCTGTTACTGTAGGTGCCCTTACACAAAAAAGACTCAACATGAAAGAATAGCAGCCAGTCTTTTAGGGTATCAAATTGTTAGTGTTTACATAAATTCAGTAATAGTTTAACCTTTTTCCAATTTTATTTTTCAATTTTTAGTTAATTAAACTTTTGTGTAAGTCTTACTTTTTGATTGACAGTTTTTGCATTGACAGACAGAGAAACCTGTCCTCCCTAAAGAGGCTCCACTGTACTCCACTCACTCGCATTGTAAATAATATTTGTAATTTTGTTTAAACTAACTTAATTATTGATGCCAGTACATAAGTAGGATACCAGTAATTGAATGATTTGGAGGGTGAAATCCAGTTTGCGGGAGTTTGTTGAAGTTGTCCCCAGGTTGGGGACATCAAGTACGAATGGACCATGTTCCATGCCTCCATTGTTGAGCTGCACAAAGCTGCGGCTGTAAGATGGTTGGTGCCTGTCCTGGTGTTAATCCCCGAACCGGATGGTAAATGGTAAATGGCCTGTATTTATATAGCGCTTTACTAGTCCCTAAGGACCCCAAAGCGCTTTACATATCCAGTCATCCACCCATTCACACACACATTCACACACTGGTGAATGTGAACTGGTGTCCACAGATGATGGACACCAGAGGTGAAGGAAGTTCTATTGGGCTTGGTTAGCTTGTGGCACTGCAGAAGCAGCTGACAGGTACCAGCAGGCCAAATATTCTGGCAGTAGCTGAAGTAAAAACTTGTAAAAACCATCAAGAGACTCTGGAAGGGGAAGTGGTGCTCGACTCACATTGTGTATAGTGTGAGTGGGGCACTGTCAGTTCAATAGAGTGATGGAAAGAATACTGTGAGGATCTCATCCATCAGTGAAGGTGAAGTCACTAAGGTAGCTAAACAAGTTCTTGGTGGCAGGGCCCCTGGAGTTGATAAGATGAAGTTCCTGAATGTTTTGAGCTGTCTTAGTTGAAACATCTCTGCAACAGTGAAGGTAATGCTTTTGCCTGGCAGACTGGGGTAGTGGATTTCATCTTTAAGAAGGGGAACTGGACTTTGAGCTCCAATTACACTCCACAGCCTTCCCAAGACTTGTTGTAATGAGTCATTTGGTCCCTGCAGCAACTGCAGCAAGAGCTTATTCTGCATTACCAGCAATAATTTGGACTCATTCCTGGTGAGTTGCCTTCATTTCCTAATTCTGTTCATAATTTTTAAGACAGAATTCTAGGCGGACCTTAGTGTCAAAGTGGCTGGTGGATCTCGACTGTTTGCACATTATGTTATTCTTTGGTTTCATCAGATGGTGTCCTCCAGCTCACACTAAAGCTGCTCACAGCTGGGGAGAGTGAGGTCTTGACTTCTCTGCTGATTATGGTGCCCCTGCAAACTGGCATCAGGTAAATGGTAGAAAATCCTCCAAATGCCAATAATGCTAACTATAAGTTGAGAATTACACTTTTAATTGATTACATGCATATCTATTGCACTCGACATATTCCTTTTAAAATATTTCTTTTTATTGTTTCAGTTGACCCAACAATAACAAAAAAATTACTTAAATTATGATTTATTTAGTTTATTATTCATAACATAACAGGAATGAACTATGGTTGAAGGCCCTCCCATGAACTTTTGCCTAGGGCCCCAGCAGTCTCTAGAATTGCCATTGGATATATCACTTGCCATAACATCCTCTGTGCCTCAAGTTTCACATACAGAGGGCCATACAGAGCAGGAAATGACCCCTAAATTTACCTTTAAATGCACTTGAAGTCTGTTCTCCTCTGACTTTGTGGGTTTGCTGAATTGCTTGCCTGGAGTTAACATCCCAGGAGGGTTGTATTATCCATTAAAATTTTCTAAAGTGCAGCCATAACTAAGGAGATTCGTTTTGTTAAAAAGAGTTGCATTCATTTTATCCCTAAAAAGCAATTATAGCACACATTTGGTGTAAAGCTGCTTTGTCTGGGCATGGTTTTAATTTCTGTAAAGATAGAAGCAGAATGCCCATAGTGCTGTCAGTTAAGGGCAGACTGACAGGTCCTTCTCATTGCAGAGTTTATAGTTAAATATATTAACTTTTAACACAAACTAAAGCGCTTTGAAAAATGAACTCTGTATTTTTCATGAAAGGAAAATTGTTATTATTTCAGTTGACCTATTTCAGCTTTACTTTTTTTTTATTTTTTTCAAATGTCAGATAATCTAATGTCAGTTAACTTAAAAAATAAACTTAAAAAATATATTAATTTGGGGAGTAATTTAACTGCACCACAGACTGAACATCTGAGGAAACTTCCCCCTACAGACAGGTTTTGTCGGTGTTATGACCTGTGTGCAGATTTTGGTCTTGTCTCTCAGCACTTGCTTTTTGTTTAACTAAAGAGTCTAAATGAAAGTGCAGCACATTTTATTTTATTTTACCCAAACATTTACTCATAAACATTAAAATTTTTACTAAGTGGAACTGCAATAAAATGCAGAACTTCATTACGCTATAAAACCGTTGAATAAAGCCAAAATTTAAGTGTGTGACATTTCTTTTTATGTTTGGTTAAGTAAGGACAAACACAAAGTACATATCATATAAACTGCGATGCCTCTCTCCAGACTAAACAAAGCATATGCAGTATAAAAGAAACCACATTCAGTTACACACAAATAATGTTAAATACAGTAAAAAAAAAAAAAAAAAAACTTACTTTGACACCTATTGTAGCTTGACAGGTATAAAAGAATAGGGGAGTATCTCACCTCAAAAATATTATTCCAACCCAAATGGGAGAGAGTTGAGTGAGTATTCTATGAGCAGGAAATGTGCTAAACTAAAGAGCAGGGCACCAACATCATATCAGCACAGAACATCTATAACAAACTGTGCAGACATTTGCTCTCTGGTTTGCATGTGCTATTAAGTCAATCATTGGTTCCAGTGAGCATATTGATTCTCCTCTGGAGTCTCGCATTATATAATGCTTGTTTGCACTACCATCACCCCTCCCAAACTTTGTCACTCCGTACTGCAGATGGCACAGAAATGCATGGCTCATTTCTCCTCATGTAATTCTTTCTGACCTATAAAGTCTGCAAAAGAGTGATGAGTCAGTGCAAGCAACATACTGTACATAAACAGCCAAGCAATTAATAGAGTGACGAGGTTGCTAGAGGGACTGTCAGTACCATAACAAATACAAGTGCAAATAAATAGTGCAGATAAATACACATCAAAACAATGTAAAATATATGCACGTCTGGTGAAAAGAGGCTTGGGTGAAAAGTCTGTAACTTTCCAGCCGTACTGAAAGTGAAATGGTTTGTTTTCTGACTGGGTGATGTGTTCAGATTCTATATATCTTGAAGAGGGTATGACCTTTTGGAACAACTTTACAACAGAAGGGCTTGAGAACCACCACATACAGAAATAAAATCAATAGGTGCAGAGCAACCACAAGACTGACAGCTACCACAGCAAAATGTGGTGAAAGAGCACAGAGAGCCCAAAGTCCATACAGGCATATTTCTTATATCATCATGAGTCATTTCCAATACAACAAGCATACATAAAAATAGCTGTGTAAAGTTACTCTTCACTTGAGCAGTGAGGCAATGGTATCTCATTTTTAGCTCAATTAGTTAAGTATCCTCTTGTCTTACTTGGCAATTTATCTTAGGAGTTTAGTTGTGTTTTCCCACTTGCTTGAATGTGTTGTGAGAGTCTCTGAGTTGTGCTTTTAACACAAAAAAATGTGAGAGTTAAGACAACTAAAACACTATGATGAAACGATTTTCCACTCAAGGGTGTGAAAATGGGCTTTCAATATTTGGCTGGACCATAAATTCACAAAGATTTTCAGTTCCACTTCCAAAATGGGCATTCAAATCTGGAAGTTGCATTACTGAAGATACCCAACCAATGGTGTCTGACTAGTCCATAGTCACTTGCCAGAACAAAGAAGAACAGTATCTTCAGCAGTGAGAAGAAGAAAAGGTTCTGCAACATATGATGTGGCCCAAACTAAAATCCATACAAAAACCTTTTCTCAGAATCATTAAGTCAGTCTGCAAAGCAAGTGAGACACTCTCAATTTTTTTCAATACAGCATCTCCAAGATGTTTGAAGCAATGCACCAAATACAGACAAGATTTAGTCCAAAGTCCAAACTGGCACTGCTATTGAAGGCAAATGGTATTCATACACAAACATGGACTGGTTTTAGGCATTTTCTGAAACCGATTAAGTTATCGGTAAAGGAAAACTACTGAGTGTCTAAACCTTTTCGTTTTTGCTTTTATAAGCAGGATTCCTGGCAATTTCATAACTGTACAATTTACCATCGGGAACTTTTTATACATTTAAGCAGCTTTTTTTTTCACTTCTTAGATATTCCAGTGATTCCACAGTCTATCTCACTCCCTCTCTGTTACATTAAGAGGCAAGCTGTCCCAGACTCAATACAACAGCCTCTGTCAGAGTTTGAGTTTCTTCAATCAGCAAAAGCATTCCAATAAACACAGTGTAGCAAAATTAGATGTGACAAGCTCTTTTATGTGACCTCCAACAGAAGGCTTTGCTAGTTGTACACAACTTAATCACAAAGCCCGAGACACAACAGTCAGAGTCCAGTTCTATTCAAGCAACATGCTGACATACACATATTCTGTTGTCCCAGCAACTGGGCACACCCAACTATCTGCTTGTTAACACATTGTGATCAGTATAGAAATGCAACAAATGCAGAAAAACAGATGGAAAAAAATAGTTGCGATCATGGTATTCATCAGTTAGTATTTAGCCTGGAGAAATATGAAACAGGAATTTATTTTTCATAGTGCAGTAATATATCCCATGCAAACATAGCAATACTGATATATAGCCTTCACAAATACAGAAGGTGGTGAGATGAAAGTAATATTTCTGTGTCTTCCTCTTATCTGTTGTTTTTTTGGTTTTTGTTGTTGTGGTCAGTCCCTTCTTATCTTGATAACGTCAATCCTTTTATATCTTAGATTCCTCTGAATAACAAGAGTACTTTCAATGACTTACTATTAAAGCTGTAAGATGTCGAAGCCCGTTGTTTTGTCTCGCTACATGTTGGATATTAAACTAAAAATGTTGTAAAGTATTTCATTTGTTTGTTGTTCACTGTAACTGTTCTCTTGACTTGTCAGGAGGATCAAGTTTTTTGGAGACTGTGGATGTACCCCCTTTTGCTGACGAAAACAATTTGTCTAGTGTTATTTTCTCTGGGTTATGAGTTTTCTTATGTTTTATGAGCTTCCATTTGTTTTTTATTGAGGACAAAAGGAAATGTTATGTTGGTTCATAAGCAGAGACTCGGATGATAAGATGCAGAAGAGCAGAGGTACCTGCTATCTTTTATTATTAAAACACATGCATTCGCTCTATTGATATTTTATCATTCACTACAAACAGCTCAAGAAGCAGAACCACTGACATGTTTTTCCTCACCCTGAACGTTTTAAGAAGAAAGTGATGCATTTTCTTTTTCCTTTTCATCCTTTTCAAGAGAAAAGATCTTTTGAGAGGTTTGTTGGTGACTCTGAATGCTGCTTCAGTATAGGTTTCAGTGTACTTCATTATACTTACAAATATAATTTTTGCCTTTAAAACGAGAAGTCAGTGGCAAGCTCTAAACAAAAACAGAGCAGTGAAGTTTTTAGACATTTAAACCACGTGAGTGTTATCAGTATTCTGCACCTTAACTGTCTAACAGTTTGTATAAGGGATGTTTATATAAGGGACACTGGAAATTTAGATTTTTATTTGACTTACAGCATAAACACCAAGCATAATGTCATAGCTCTAGTAACAAGCTCTAGGTCTTGTTACTTTCTATAGTCTGCATTTTGACTTCAGTAAATGGTAAATGGCCTGTATTTGTATAGCACTGTACTAGTCCCTATGGACCCCAAAGCGCTTTACACATCCAGTCATCCACCCATTCACACACAGGTGATGGCAGCTACATTGTAACCACAGCCACCCTGGGGCGCACTGACAGAGGCGAGGCTGCCGGACACTGGCGCCACCGGACCCTGTGACCACCACCAGTAGGCAACGGGTGAAGTGTCTTGCCCAAGGACACAACAACCAAGACTGTCCAAGCCGGGGCTCGAACCGGCAACCTTCCAATTACAAGGCAAACTCCCAACTCTTGAGCCACGATCGCCTGATGACTTTGTTCCTATGTTTCTAGTTTAATTTCTCCTCGTGCATTTTTGTTAGTTTCCTTGTTAAGGCTCCTCATGAATGACCTTGTGCCTTTTTATAGACTTTGCCTTTTGTCTGCCCCTGCCTGCATTGTCTGCTGACTGACTGACCACTGACTGGCTGTCTGATTGGTCTCCTGTGTCCTCTGTTTGGGTCCTCCACTGCTGAAGCCATTACTCGTAATTTCTAAAAAATGTTCAGCCTGCATCTTCTGAAACTGCTGCTGCATCAAGGAGCCTCTCCCTTATTACTGCATAAAGTTTGTTATGAAAGTGGTCTTCATCTCTCTGTTGTGCAGAAGGTCTAGGGCATCTATGAATCCCTCTAAAAACATGACATATGAAAATGAAAGCATTTCAGTTCTGAAGCTATATATTTTTAGAAGTAAAGCAAACAAACACTCCAAATAAAAATAAATTTTTTATTTTTTTTTTGTCAAGTGTAATCCATAAAAAATAACTAAATAAAAGACTCCTACACAGTGCAACATACACCAGTCTTCTGCTGATGACAAAATATGACATATTAGCTTCACTACAACCCCTAACCCATTTTTGAAGGTAAACATATTTGATGCAATACAGAATAGTACAAAATTCAAGATAGGTTCAACTCCGATGCCTTATTTAAGTGTACTCGTAATTCTCCCTGAATGAGGAGGGCATGCCACCTCATCCTTATTGCATTTTAGTATGTAGAGCCTTAAATTTGTGTACTGACTGGCATTCATCAATTTTACAAACCAAATATACTCACGGGTTGTTTTTTTGTTTGTTTGTTTTTTAACTTTTATTGAAAAAGTGGCACAGCATACTTTGCCATGCAATTTGTGCCACCCATGAAATTGGCTTCTATTACGCTGATCACACATTTGGTGCAATGTCCCTTTCTTTATCTATTTGTGCCCACGAGTGCTCTCCCGCTGCCCATGAAATACATAAACTTGGCTTTCAGTTGCTGTGTAGGCTCCATGTGTTGTGACCTCTTGCTGTTTTTTTCAAGTTTACCCCTGCTGTCCTTGCTACATCATCATTGCCTCCAACTGTAGCCTCAGAGGCTAAACACCCACTGCAAGATTTTTCTTCTGAAACCATGTTTCATTTACTGAATGTAATTTATACCTTGATGCCAGAACAGTATGCATGAGGGAAGAGGCGTTAAGGACATGGAGTAGCACATTACAAGATGCAGTTTCCCAGCTTACTTGTTCAAAACTGGTTCATTCATTTTCATTTTGTCTTCATGTGTTTCTATTGCTTTTAGCTCAAGTCAGGCAAAAGGGTACTATATTCCTAAATGCCATTTTGGTTTGGTTTGTATAGAACTGAATTGTATTGTCTTGCAAATATTTCAACACCCTAAACGCACAGTAATGTCATTTAATGGTAATACAAAACACTACAACTAGTTAACCATAACTAACTAAGCAATAAAGACTAGCCATTTGTTTGGTGGAAAAAAGAAAGTTATGTGTTAGATCAGCTGGTCCCCAACCTTTTTTGCGCCAAGGACCGGTTTATGTCCGACAATATTTTCACGGACCGGCCTTTTATTTATCCACGACACCTTAAAAAAAAAACAGTACCAGTACAAAAAAAAAAAAAAAAGATTTATTCATAACACACGGGAAAAGATCCTGAGTTAACGATAAAAACGATAAAAACAAAAAAATAACAGTAAAAACCCTGAAAACCATAAATTTCACACCCGATCCTCAACTCTCGCAGCCCGGTACCAAACGACTCATGGACCGGCCTTGGGGTTGGGGACCGCTGGGTTAGAAGATAGACAGAGTTAAGAAAACCGCCCATGTTTATTCCTCTTTAACCTGCTCTTTAAAGCCAAGATGTTTCTGTATATTTACATTCTGGTGCAACAATGAACATCACAAATCCACTAGAATCAAAATTTAAGTAAACAATAAGAAGCATAGAGGCTTTTATTTAACTCGTTTTATTAGAATTGTAGGTAGAGGTAACACATTCACAGAAGTTACCAAAGCAGGCAGCATACCCATGAATTCTGCAAGCTGATTGTACAGGTATAAATGTTTCCTTGTCAAGCTACAATCAAATAGTCAACTTTTTTGATCTTTGTTTATTGGGTAGGTTTTCCATTTTCACGATTCAGAGAATCAGGAGGATTCAAAATCAAATGTAAGCAAAAGGGACCTTAAGCAGTTTCTGATGTAAAATGTAAGTGAAAGTGAAAAATAAAAAACTGCTGAAAACTTTTAGTTTCGAATTAACTAGATGATTCTGTAAATTGTGCGATTGGTTGTCTGTCTCTCTGTGTTAGCCCTGCAACAGACTGACGACCTGTCCAGGGTGTACTCCGCTTCTCACCCTATATTAACTGAGATAGGCACCAGCCCACCCTGATGAGGATAAGCAGCAAAGAATGGACGGCTAGATTTTTTACCTGGTATGTTTCATCTTGGGTCAAGCTTTTTAACTGGTTGCCTAAAGCCCTCCTTTAATGCACATAAGTAATTTCCAAAAACTATTTGCCATTCCTGCTTGGAGTTCTAATTAGTGTTCCCGAAGTGATTGCGGGAGTCATTTCTTTGATGGCATATCACCAAGCTGTTAGTATCTCTTCTTTCACAGCCTGCTTGTATTCAATTGTGTTTTTGTCTCAAGTGGTCAAACAAGTTTATTTTTTTTACACCTTTAGTAGGAAGAGATTTCTTGCATATTTTGGAAAGTACTGTGCTTTGCCGGAAGTTGCTGAAGTAGCTCCATTTTAGACAGTGAATCATTGGTGACTAATACACAGCTCTTGTCCTTGTGCCCGGGCTTGCTTGTTGAACATAAACGCATAGAATTGCTATAGCAGTGATGTTGATTTATGACATTTTATGCAGAAATTAACACCAGAATTCCCACAGATGCTATGATATGGCCCAGCTTATCTTCTTTTGATGCTTCTTGTAAAACACTGTATAGACAATAGTCCTGCTGTTTTGCAATTTCAGGTCTAGTTTTTCCACAAGAACTCCACACACAGGGTCTTTTTAATTAAGCGCTGTTCACATGCTGCAAACACAATGTTTTGTTTCTTATTTATGCTTGCTAACGGTAATAGTATAAAATATATATAGCCACTATGACTTCTCACAGCACAGCATTGGCCACCGCCATGTTTTATTTTAGACCCAGAAGTTACCGTGTTAGGATTAAAGAGTGGAGTGCTAATTTATCAGCCATTGCTAGCAATCTTGGTTAGCAAGCTTCATTCACAAACTGTACAACTGCAACACACAAGTACATACATCTGCTGATTAATGCAAAGTAAAGGTCTAATAAGTAAAGGGCTAAAAACAGAAACACAAACTTCTTACTCCACAGCAGGTCAAGTTGTTTTGAAGGGGGAAACTATTGTAGCTATCCAAGGTGAGAGCTAGCGCAAAGACTCCTGGAACTGCTCAAGCTGATGTTCATGTGTTAGTTATTTCAGTCCAGTGATTTGCAGCTGTTCATGTGGTACTGAGTGCAGCTAGCAATGGCCAACATGACTGAGACTGCTGTGGCAGTTAATGAGATGAAGTGTTAATGATTTGAATTTAATAACGAAACACATTCACTGTGAGTATAGATTGGGACTTACCTCCTTTCATCTGAATTATTCACCCTATTCCAGGGTGTAAATAAGCTTTCTAATGCTCTCAAGTTAGGCATTTTAATATAGAAATCTGGTTTCTCCTTTGGAGCCAAGCTAAAGTGTCATGGTTTTTGTTATTAAGATTTCCTGTGCCCTTTTTAAAATGATATTTTGGATTATATTAAACAGTGACTAAGTGTTTTATTTTATGTTAAAAGTGTTGTGTTGAGCTTTGCTTCCCCTTGTCTTGTTAGATTTTGTCCATCTGTGTCTCATTTTACCCCCAGCTGTGTCTTCTCTCCCCATTTACCTCATTTGTGTTATTAAGCCCTGTTTTCTTCAGTTTCTTGTCACGTCCTCCCCACGTGGTAGTGTGTTTCCCTTGCACCACTTGCACTTGTTAGTTTTTCTTTCTTTCCTACTTTTCTAAATTTTTTCTAGATTATTAGCCTGGCTGATGCCTTTGTTTTGGATCAAGAAATCTTTTATAAATTTTCCTTTTGAGGTTACATTCAATCTCATGCATCCTGCATTTGGATCTGCTGCCAACACCATAACAAGACAGAGGCACATAGAGAAAACACAGTTTTTGCCACTTCTGGCTTAATCTTTCAGTTCCAGATGCTGCACCTTTGCACATAGAGTTGAAATCACAGCTAAGACATTTTCTTTAACGTATGTTTATGATCATGTTTTTTTCCACATTTGTGGTCATGAAACCCAGTCTAAGATTTGATTTGCAATTGATTTGATCATTTGGGACAGTCCAAGCTACTACCAACCACTGCTCACCTGAGCAGTTTAATACATTTAAATCAAACTCTGATTAGTTTTCCTCCTTGGTCAAGTTTACTTATACAAATGTGAATCCAGTAATCAGATTTGGTTGTGGCAAATCTCAGTGCAGTTGTGTGACAACTTCAGAGCAATTCAATTATAGTGAGAACATGAACCAACCTTGCACCAATACAGCTATACACTGCAAAACTGAGCTAAAGGCAGCCGGCTGTAAGTTTGTTGCCTTCTGGGAAGTTACTTTTACTGTAGATATGCAGAGAACACAAACTGTAAAAAGGAAAACAAATGTTTACAATAAATGTTTCTTGCTAGTTCAGAACACAGCGCCTTCGTCCTTCAATTACTTTTTTGGTCTCGCCCCAGGCATATGGCCAATAAGTGGAGTTAATGTTTTCATGCGGTTTATAGTGCTGCATTTTGGTTCACTTGGAGTTTTTTCTGCATGAAAAGAAACCAAACCACTGAAAAAACTACAAGTTTACAAACTTGGCAACTCATCTGAACCAGTAGACAAACTAGGTGTGACAGCACCCACCAAAAACTGGACTTCCTATGTTTGGCGCTTTTTATTTTAACTTAGTTGTTGAGATTTACTATTGTTAGACACGGAAAAATAACAAAAGAAAAGACAAACAGGTAAACATCGGTTGTTGGTCTGTGACAGTAATGTATTTTGACTGATGCAGCTGAATGCATCTGTAGTAAAGTCTCAGGAGGGTTATACAATTCTGGGCACAGCCAAAGCGCTTTCTGTTCACCTTACTGCTTAATTAATTAACACTTTTGTCCCTTGAGTAGTCCAGGCTCAAACTATCAATTTGAGCCCCTATCAGCAACCTTGATTATCAAAGCGATCATGAAACCAAAAAGAACGCTCTCTGATTAATAATGAATGCCAAGAGAGAGACAAAGAGACATACCTCACAAACTGTGACAGGCACTGCAGATACTTCTTAAGTTACCAAGTGAACATCTAAACATAGTGTAGATATATGAGAAGAATTTAAATATGCATAATCTGTTGCATTATGTAAGCACACTATTTTTTTGTACGTACCATCAGTGTTTGATAATTTGATATAGGAGAAATATTTCCTTTTGAGCAAGGACTCAGAAAATCAGGCTACACTTTCCCTGACATTGTGGTTGACCACTGTCTATTGAAACTATTTGGTATAGGATGCTTGCTCAAGGGGAGCATTTTAGTAGTGAAGTAATACAAAACTTGGAGTAATTGAGATACTTTTTGTCTGCACAAATCTGCTTTTCTTTCATTACTGGGGCATTATTCTAATGTCCACAGATATCAGCTCACACGAAATTGCCTCTAGACAAATACAGATTTTATGCTGTTGTGCACCATAGAGTGCACGAAGGAAAAATGGTGCACATTGGATTTTGCAGCGATATGGAGGATATATGGATTACATGTGCACTTGCTCGATAAAAGATGTGAGCAGTTGGATGTGCAGTACAAGGCAGCAGGTAAAGTTTCAAGTCCAATGATAGCTTGAAAAGTTTTTCAAAGTGTTGTTCTAGCGTAAAAACACATTCAACCATTTACTAATGTCTCAGCTCTCAGTACAGTATGTTTACAGCGATATGATCCACTATAATTTTCTCTGCAGGCATAAATCTTAAAAGTTTGGTACAGTTTTTCAAACGTTGACATCGTTTTTTCACATTTTGCATGGAGAGATTGCTTCTGTACATGCTCATGTGTCACTGCCACAATCCATTTGGATGTACTGACACTGACAGCACATCTAGTCTCCCCTGCTGACTTGAGTGCTTTATTGAGCTACGCTCAGTATGGGCTTTGGATCTCAAATGTGAAGCAAGTGTGCACAGTAAGCCAACCATGAGTGGCGTAAGCTGTCTTCCTCCAAGATCTCTGTCTCCCTTTATCTCTGTCTCTCTTCCTCTCTCCCTCTTTCTCTCTCCCTCGCTCACTCTCTCATTCTCTGTTGTTGTGATGAGCCACTGCAGTGGGAAAAGGACTTTGATCCACTGGCTTGACAGCAGCCTGCCAAATTCCCTCTCCCCACGCAAAAATGCACAGATCCTGCCTTCCAGCAGCAGGGCCCACTTATTTGTAATCTCATAGATTACTGTCCCCAGGCTTAACTATAATGAGCCACAAACATCCAAGAAAAACATGTTATTTTTCACTCTAACTTTCAGGTGTAGTATAAAGAAGACTTACAGTAAACCAGGACATGGAATACATGTATTTTGCGGTGTGCTGTAGCATATGCTACAATCACAGCAGAGGAGAATTAATCTGCGATAACATCCAAAATGTGTGGTGGACACTGGATGTTATTTTCATCTGAATTATTCTTTATATGTTTTTTTTTCTCTTTTCAGATGTATTGAATTAAATTGATTAGGAGAACCAGTCAGGAATCAATTTCCTTTCGAAGACTTTGGATTAAACAGGCCACTGCAAATAATCAAATTCTTTGCTCAGATGGAGTTCCTGTATAGTTAATTAGAAGTGTTTTAATCAGAAGAATTAAGCAAAGAATTGTTGACAGGACAACAAAGCACACCAAAATGGAGTCACGAGAGAGCAAATACCTGCCTGGGATTGCTTGAGGTAGATATTAAAATCACAGCAACAATTAAAGTCGGTTGGTTAAAGTCCACAACTGTCCATCCAAGTCACCCAAGTGTCGGCAACATGGCGCCTGTGTTCGGCTTGGCCGCTGTTGCTGCTCCGTGTTTTTGTCGACTGCTTCAGTATATTGTTTTTTATCTTGTCATCTCATCTGTGATATATCATGAAGGTCTAATTGCTACTCGGATCTACAGTTCACATACATTGTTGAGTATCAAAATATGTATGGAAAAAACTTTTGACAGCTGGCAGAGCTACCACCAGGCTTTCCCTCCGCCGTTTGTCTGCCCTCCTCCCTCTCCCGACTGGTACCGACCGGTACCTGTTCTTAGCTCCAAACAATAACCCAGGAGCAAAAACAAGGTTAAGAAGGTCGTCTAGAAGGGGCTGTAGGTCTGGTGTCCAGGCTAAAAGGAAACGCGCCCGACAGAGGGATCTCTTCCGCTCCATGGTAGAGAACGTCTCCGGTATTTGGTACCGGTTCCCCTCCAGGACGCAGATAAGGCCGATCGGTTACCACCTACCCGGCCTTTCATCACGGGCGAACAGAACGATTACCTGGATCGGCGTCTTGTCTGGAGATGCGGGATGTTTTCACTTTGGCCTATCATTCTACAAGACCACAATTCCACAGCTAGAGGTACCGGGAGACTACGTCCTCATTCCAGGTGTCTGCTGTCAATTCCCCGTCAATCAGCTGTTGATGACGTCAGCCTGTCGCCTCTGCTTCAGATCGCTCTCCTGAACGCTCGTTCCATAGCCAACAAATCATTTGTACTGAATGACTTTTTTAGCAGTAATAGTCTGGACTTCATGTTTCTCACGGAATCTTGGCAGCGGGAGAATGAATTTATCCACCTTAATGAGCTCTGCCCGGGCGGCTGTCGCTTCATCGGGACTCCGCGTTTGGACCGTCGTGGTGGTGGTCTAGTCACTATTCACCGAGACAATTTCACTTGCAGGACTATGGACTCTGAGTTTTTCCCTTCCTTTGAGTCACAACTTCTTAAGGTTGGTTCTTCAGATATATTTTATTGTGTTTTAATTTACCGCCCTCCCGGCCCCGCTGGTGTTTTTATTAAAGATTTTACGGACTTTTTATCTTCCATTATTAAACTGGAGAAAGTCTTAATGATTGGGGATTTCAACCTCCACGTGGATGATCTTAACTGTAGCATGGCCTCTGACTTTCTATCCATTACAGACTCTTTTAGTTTTATTCAGCATGTCTCTGGACCCACCCATGTTAAAGGCCACACCTTGGACCTTGTGTTTTCTCTTGGCTTAGACATAACTAATGTCGGTGTTAAAGACGTACAAGTGAGTGACCATTCCTGTGTTACTTTTAGTCTTAGCTTCCCACTGTACGCACCACCTTCTAATCTCATGTTCCATAAGCGCTTCATAAATCAGGATGTTTCTTTGAAGTTTTCTAATATGTTGGACCCTCATGTGATTAGTGGCTGCACTGATGCTGATGTTGCTACACAGTGTTTTAATAATCACTGCTTGGAGATTTTAAATTCAGTGGCACCTATGAAATCTGTCATTGCTGCCCCAAAAAGAGCTCATCCGTGGATAAATGATGATGTAAGGAAGGTCAAAAGAATCTGTAGAAAAGTAGAACGTCTTTGGAAATCAACCAAACTCGAAGTTCACAGGCTCCACCTTAGGGAACTCTGGGTTTCCTTACATGAAACCATAAAAACAGCCAGATCAGCATATTTTTCTCAATTAATATCATCAAGCAAGAGAAATTCCAAGGTACTCTTTGACTCCATAAACTCTATTGTTTCCCCCGTGGTCCACCGAGTACCTGTGACATCTATATCTGAGAGTGATGAGTTTCTGAATTTCTTTGTGGATAAAGTTGATCATGTCCGTATGAGCATTGGTTCTTCAATATCATCTGTTTGTGTCTCTGGGTCACCTCCCCCTCATTTACTGTCAGTGTTTAACCCAATGACCATACATGACCTTTCACTCCTGCTGGATAAAATGAAAATTACCACTTGTGCAAATGACATTCTACCTGCTGGGCTGTTTAAAAATGCTCTCTCTGTCATTGGCCCCTCTATTGTAGAGATATGCAATGCCTCTCTTTTAACAGGTGTGGTCCCTACATTCTGTAAACATGCTGTTGTTGAGCCGATATTAAAAAAGAGCAGTTTGGATCCAACTCAGCTTAAGAATTATAGGCCTATCTCTAAGCTTCCATTATTATTGAAAATTCTGGAAAAAGTAGTTGCAGATCAACTTACCACTTTTTTAGAAAAACATGAAATTTATGACAAATTTCAGTCAGGTTTCCGTAAAAGTCACTCAACAGAAACTGCATTACTAGGGGTGGGTTTTTATAATCGATTTATCGATTAAAATCGATTCTGGCTTGGATTACGTAAAATCGATTCATTAAAATCCTGAATCGATTTTTTAATACAAATTTATTTTGCCCGAAATGGCAGAATCTCAGGTGAAATCTCACAAAACTTCAACAACCACCAAACAGCTAAAACAGTAAATGAGAGCAGGAACACGGATTCTGCACAAAGACTTAAACACACAGCGCAGCCCGCGGATCAGAATCAGTTAGATGTCGAATTTCTCACAGTCGGGGCTGAAAGCCGACAGCCCGCTGATTCTGATCTGTCGGCGGGTCCGCGCTTTGTGTTCACGCCCTTTATGCGCTGATTGTAAAGCTGTTAGTTTGATGTCTCTCCAAACAATATTGACCGAACCAGCAGCAAAAGAAGATCCAAACTACGCTTCACATAAACATCGTCATGTATTCACTCTTACTTTTACTGTTTTGCTTCTACCATGAGGCACAGCTCTCTCTCTCTCTCTCTCTCCCCCTCTCTCTCTCTCTCTGTATGGTTTTCTGCATTATTCGCTTGCTTGTTACGCACAAGTCTACCTTTGTTTACAGCGCTATCGGCCGACTTTTTTTTTTCTTTCCGTTTTATATACTTCCGAAAAGAAAACCTAATTTCTGCCGTTCAATGCTGAACAAATTTAAACTTTTTAAAATTATGCAAAATGCTTAGCCGTGTCTCTAATAAAACCGCTGTAACTTCAGAGGTAATGTTCATATGTTGATTAATGGTTTTCTTTCGTTTTTGATGTACTGCAGAATATTTTTATAAAATCCCAGGCCAGGAAAAATCACCTTCATGTGTTTCTGTTTTATCTTCAGCTACTTTGACACAAAGGCATCTGCTGTGACGCTCACACCTTTGATAAAGTCTTGCGTGTGTCAGCTTCCTTTTTATAGATACAAAAATATGTAAATGTACTAATCTGAATTATAATATTTCTGACTGTCAAAATTTCCCATATTCAAATCGAAGTGAATCGAATCGAATCGAATTAAATCGAATCGTGGATCGAATCGATTCTGGACCTTGTGAATCGGAATTGAATCGATTCTAGAAATCAGTGACGATACCCAGCCCTATGCATTACTTAAAGTCTCTAGTGACATTATGATGTCAGCTGACTCCGGAGCATCCTCAGTCATGGTTTTGTTGGACTTGACATCTGCCTTTGACACCATTGACCACACCATCCTGATTAACAGGCTCCGGGACGTAGTTGGTGTGTCTGGTCTGGCTTTGAAGTGGTTTCAGTCATATCTCTCCAACAGATCTTTTAGTGTTTCTGCGAATCGGTTTATGTCACATTCTAAGGATCTGACATGTGGGGTACCGCAGGGTTCAGTTCTGGGTCCTATTCTTTTTCTTTTGTACATGTTACCTCTAGGACTTATAATTAGGCAGTTCCCTGAGGTGTCTTATCACTTCTATGCTGATGATATTCAGCTCTATTGTTCTTTTAAGCCGATGGAAGTCCATAAACTGTCCTCTTTAATTAATTGTTTAGCTTCCATTGAACAGTGGCTTGGTGACAACTACTTACAGTTGAACTCTGAGAAGTCAGAAACATTAATTATTGCCCCTGACAACCAGATATCTCTAATCAAACAGCATCTTGGTTCTCTTGGCTCATCTGTTCACCTGAGCCTCAGGTACCTTGGTGTGATCTTTGATTCTGCCATGTCCCTAGAACAACACTCTCGCCAGTTAATTAGGAACTGCCTTTTTCAGTTAAGAAACATCTCCAAACTGCGAACTTTGCTGTCTAAGTCTGAGTTAGAAATGGTTATTCATGCTTTTATTTCTTCTCGCTTAGATTATTGTAACAGTCTTTTTCTTTGTTTGAGCAAAAGGAATCTTGACCGTCTCCAGTCAGTCCAGAATGCTGCTGCAAGGCTTTTAACCAAGACACGAAAAAGAGAGCACATTACACCAGTGTTACGTTCATTACACTGGCTTCCAGTACATTTTAGAATTCATTTTAAAATCTTGGTACTGACTTTTAAAGCTTTGTCTTGTGATGCCCCTGCTTACATTTCTGATCTTTTAGAACCCCACGCTCCCTCTCGCAGCCTGAGGTCTTCTAATCAAAGGCTGTTGGTAGTCCCACGAACTCGTTTTAAGACCAGAGGAGATAGATCTTTTAGAGCGGTGGCCCCCAGGCTGTGGAATGCTCTCCCTTCATCATTACGTTGCCTTGATTGTATTTATTCTTTTAAAAAGCAGCTTAAGACTCATTTATTTAGATTGGCTTTTAATTAGATTTGTGCTGTGTTTTATTATTAATGTATTTTATGTATTTCTGTTTTATATTACTGTGAAGCACTTTGTGGTTTTTATCCTGTGAAAAGTGCTATATAAATAAATTGATTTGATTTGATTTATAGTCTGCAGGAACACAAAGCAAAAGAAAACTAGCAGGAGGACTCTAATATCCATTAATAAAGAGAAGAAGAGTTAATCAGAGAGGAATGGGCTGCCATAGACACATTTTTGTCATCCCCTATGCAGATGAAAACATATTGATGCCATCTTAATATCTTATTTTCAAAAATCAAGTCTTATAAAGAAGCAGTTACACTTTTAGCAGTTTGCTGATTAATTTATGAAAAGGCAGCGGTATAAGCAATATGACCTTGAACCTTGTTAGTCTTCTTCCCAATACTCAACCCAGGAGGATCCCATTTCCATTCTTTATTTATTTCGCTTGAATGACAAAATCTCATAACCCAGAAGTTAGAATTTTTCATTTTTCCTCTGTAGTCCCTGCTGCCTTGAGAATGTCCCTTAGGAAAATGTCTTGGTAATAAAAAAATAAATAAATAAATAAAACCAAATAAAAGAAGGGGGGGGGGCATTATACATTTCCTGTATATGCCTGGGTTTGTAAGGCAGGATGGCTCAAGAAAATTAAAAAAAAAAGTTATTCAATAGGTAGTGTCTAATATTTTTCCACACACTGTCCTTTTATCCCCACAGGCAGTTTTCCTGCAAGCAATAAAAAATGCTGACCATTCACTAAACCCCAGCCCAGTCTGAATTCACCCTCTATTTTAACCACAACTGCCACAGAACATGAAAAAGTAAATAATGGTTACTTAGGCATCTCTAATATTGGATGCACTCACCTCTGACAAATTGTAATTTAGATTTACACACAATGCTGAAAACAGCTTTTCCTTCTTTCTTCAGAGTACATTAGCCAGGTCAGCATGACTTTTGGAGGGCTGTGGGGATGGCAGTTAGTGTCAGCGTTGCAGGTGAAGGCTACTATGGAGAGAGATACTATAGGAGGTGGTTTTTCTTTTTAAGCAGGCTCTAAATGCTTTTTATGATCTTAGTAGGGGCCAATAGACCATTTCAGGGAAACAGCTACCTGTGAAGAGAGATACCAGTTCACACACATTTCCAGACTATTTTGATTTCACGAGAAGAAATATAAAGTCAAATGTCTGATATTCTGAAATAAACTAATTAGATCAAGCAACAGCATCATGATCCTATGCGCAATTTTCACCTGGTTGTTATTGCAAAGATATCTGCTCAAAGTTGAGGTCAAGTGCTTATTTAACCTCTTAAGCCCCAAGCCTACCTGATCTCCTGCTTTTTGCCCCTGTATCAGGGGGCATTGGGGCTTAAGAGGTTAAGTTTAGTTGTCAACCTCACTCAGTAGAATAATTTTTAGGTTAAATAAGAAAACCTTAAGCATTCAGACGTATGCACACATATAGTAGGACCCCAGGAAGTGGTCAAGTACCTGCCCCTTAGCCACTTCCTTGATAAGTACCCTTTCTAATGGCACTAATAAAGGTTTCTCACATCTACTGTAACACCGTGAGGAATATTGGAATGATTTTTGACTAGTATATGTCTGAGCACATAATAAAAGCCTGTAGAGGACTACTTTCTTGCATTTGTGCAATATCTCTAAAATCAGAAATACCCTGTCTCTAATAAAACTAGTTAATCCATTTATTATTTCTAGCTTTAACTAATGTAATTCATTATTGTTGGACTGCCCTAAAAACTCCCTGAAAAGTCTTCATGAGCCTGGTTCTGTTCGAGGTCTTTTATTGTCAAAATGGAGCTTTTTCTTCCTGCTGTCACAAAGTGATTGCTCATATCACAGATAGGTTTTCTCTTTATTATTGTAGGACCTTTACCTTACAATATTAAGTACCTTGAACTGAGTGTTGTGATTTGGTGGTACATAAAACTAAATCGAACTGAGTTTTTTTGTTTGTTTGTTTTTTTAGGATTTTTTTTTTCATTTTCGATTTTATTATTTAATATTTATTGTTAAATTTGACCCACTGAATCAACCCGCAGTTAAAAGCATCTAATGCCCAACATTTGTATTTTGTAGTTCTGCTGGATGCATGTACTCCATCTGCTGCTTTCAAATTCCTTGCCAACCAGCTACACATGCCATTCAAGTGCCCTGAGGAGCAGCCTCACATCTTAGACCTGCTTTTACTGGTGACAACAAGGTAACAATAGTGTTTTCACTTGCCTTGTCCCTGTTTGTTATGTTATGAAATGAAATACTGTAACAACATGTCAATACAACCCACTATTAGCTTATAAAAGCAAGCTAGTATAATTTAAAATGCACACGTGAACTCCATTAGGCCCTTTGTCTGACAACAGAAAGAATTAGGGGAAAATTAGTCTGTGCAAATATTCAGATGTCAGAAATGTTAGTTCCCAACCTATCTGTCTGGAGTCATACATGTCAACTGTAAATCTTAAAGGTGTTCCATAATTTTCCATGCTTAAATTTAGATTATTTATTGTGAATTCACAGCCACACACGGTGGTGGTTGAAAGCAAAATACACACATCCACTCATGGTGTGTGCACAAGTAAGCCAGATGTCTGGGCACTGGCTGTGCTCCTCAAGAAAGAGCTTTCTTTTTGAGTGAACTGTTCAGTGGTACAAGGAAGGCAAAACAATAGCTCAAAGTCAAAGTTTGCGTGAGAGTTCAAGAGACATGAGTAGCAGCATGTTGTGTGTAAGTGGAAGCCTGACCTGCTTAACAACAGAAAGCCAGAGATGACAGTTTGTGCACAATGCCCCAACTAGTGTGAATAATTCGTGCTATATCTGACTGAAATATTACCATGTATTCATAGAGGCGCAAAACAGCAAGTCCAACACCTAGTGTGCACTTAAAATCAGCTTGAAGTGCCGCTGTCTGTATAATTTCTTTTTTGCCTTAAATATTATACATTACAATATTGTATTTTTTTTTTTTTAAAACACACACACACACATAGGGTGAGACAGTTCAGGGGGCCAGCCACGCGGGAGGCGGTGGCGGCGCCAGAGAAGAGAAAATTAAAGGGAAAAAAAAATAAAATAAAAAATTAAGGATGGGTTAAGTAAAAAAAGAAAAAAAAAGAAAAGAAACTATAGCAAGCAACCCAGGGTTGCTGTTTCCTGGTTGTAAAGCAAGTTGAGGAGGATGAGGGACATTTGTGCAGTTGATGGGCACAGTGGTTAGGTGTATTTTTGCCCAAATACACCCTCATTTTGTTTTATTTTTTATTTAACCGCAAATTATTTTTAATGCTTCATTTGAGTATAACTGGGCTACATGTTGATTAACAAAGGGCTTTAATGAATGTAATGTAATGTAACAAAAAAACAGCTGAACTGTATTTGCAGATCTTAGAAGTTTTAAATGATATTTGTTGTACAGCATGCCCTTGAAGTGGCATATAGGAAGAAGAATAAAGCAACTTCATCTTCACTTTTGAAGTACATGCTGTATACAAAGCGATTTCGACTTTAGTCTGGTGCAATCAGCATGAGTTTAACACAAAATCAGACACAGACTGACATTTAAGATTGTTAAGGGCAGGAACATTTTGTGATCTATCAAAAATCTCGCTTTCCTTTTATTTCTCACCCAAACTGCAATGTGCTATAATTTTGTAAAGCTTTCTAAAATTGCAAATTCATAACTAATTGGGTTGTTAAAACTATTTGAGTGCTATGAAATATCATTTTGCATAGCAACACAGCCCATGAGCTCAGTGGTATAAAGGTAATTTGTAATATATGACATTAATAGATGTCTAACCACAGTGGCAGCGCATTATAGCAATAGCCCATCAGTCAGCTCTCAAGTCCTGATCTGGAAGTGTGCACCCTTAACCTTTTTCACCCATGTGACTGATGACTTGTTTAGCCCTGTCCATGCAGAGCTGCAGTAAAGAAAGCATTGTCCTTTTCTGCTCAGGAGTGAAAGCTAGCTTCTGACCACTATTATAAGCCTAGGCTTTCAGTGACCTTATGTCGAATCTGGAAAATTCACCTCTGCAAGCTGTGAAGCACGTATTAGACCTTGACCTCAGAAGTTGGAAAGTTGGCTAGAACAAATTCAAAACTTGCTGGACAGCAGAAAAAGCGCATATTTCCACATCCTACAAACTCAAAAATCAATCTGGTATTGTGGTACAAGTAGTTAGCTCCCAAAAAAGTAAAAAAAAAAAGGTTTAAATCTGACCCATTATTTGTGTGCATCAGCAATCACAAGGAAGTGCTACATCACAGAATTCATTTCATATCACACATGACATTTTGATATGTGGGTTTTTGTGATTACAGAATATGAGGTGGAAAATGAGTTTTGAAAGCCAGCAGTCTCAGGACCTGCCAAAGCAATCAGTGAATCATATTGATCAGCAACCCTATCAATCACGGCAGACCTATTATGGTGAAACAGGGCTGCAGAGATCATATCTCATTATTCGAACCCAGCCTTTAAATACAATGTCCAGCGAAGCAATTATTTCACTTCAAAAAAAATTCAAATGAGGCAGCTGCTGTTTGTGCAACATATGCAATGGATGAGTCACAGGCGCTGATCAGCTGACATGGTCAAGGTGCCAGGTATTAGGGGATGTGAGGGACAGGATGTATTAGTGGAAAGCATGATGAGTGTGACCCCTTCCTCCAGCAGAGACACAAAGCGACAACAAGTACTTGGCACCAGCCTCACACTGATTGACTTGTCTCCACAGTGGCTCATATAAGTCTCTGTCACCATTTGGCATACCGTGCCAACATCGGACCATTAACGTTGTTGTTTTTGCCACACAGCATTAAAATGCAATCAGTGTGACTTATTGTGGTCAGTTACGCATTAAGACAGGATCACCACTTCTCAGACCATTTACTTGATGCTGAACTCCAATTACTATGAAGGTCATTGAAATGCCCATTTTTTCCAGATGTCTATACCTGCTGTAGGAATGGGCCAGCAGAAGGTTTCAAGACCGGACAGATAATTACCTTTAGTGTTGTTTGTATTGTTGTTATGAAGTAAATTTGTCAGTCTTCATTTTTCTGTTCTATTTATACAGTTCTTTCAAAAACCTTGAATAATACAGTAAGAGTATAGTGTAATTATTAGTTACTAGAAATACACAATACATCACAGAATGTGCACTTGTTAAATTAAGGTATGCAGGTACAAAATGAGTTCATGAATAAGGGCTTTTTGGACAAATTAAAGATTGTTATGATTAAATTACTTAGTATTAGTTTGTAATTTCTTTGTTTCTTGGACATTGTGTAGATTATGCCATCAGGTGGCATACCATACCATATCATTTTTCTGGCATTTACCTCAGTAGTCCGCAACCTTTTTTGGGCCACGGGCCGGTTTAATGTCAAACAGTATTTTCACATAATAATAAATGCAAATTCACTGTATAATTGTATGAGTTTATTAGCAGCGTCCTCCTGAAATGCGCCAACAACACTGAGAGTAACATCCTCCTCTCTGCCCCTTAATGCTCTCTGGTCGCTATGGTATCACGTAAATATTTATTTCAAAATAAGACACACTACAACACGGGAAAAGACCCAGGGAAACCGAGTTAATTATAAAACCCCTGAAAACCATAAATTTCACACCCGAGCCTCAATTCTTGCGGCCTGGTACCAAACGACTCACGGACTGTTACTGGTCCATGGCCCGGGGGTTGGAGAATGCTGATTTACCTGACATCTGTCTTTAACGTGTATGAAATGTACTTTAAAGACTTATTGAGGTGTGAGGTACTACATAAACAACAGTACATCACTTTCTGAAATTCTTATATACAGTGGCTTGCAAAAGTATTCAGCCCCTTTGAACTTTCCCACATTTTGCCACATTACAGCCACAAACATGAATCAATTTTATTGGAATTCCACGTGAAAGACCAATACAAAGTGGTGTACACTTGAGAAGTGGAACGAAAATCATACATGATTCCAACATTTTTTACAAATAAATAACTGCAAAGTGGGGTGTGCGTAATTATTCAGCCCCCTTTGGTCTAAGTGCAGTCAGTTGCCCTTAGACAAATTTAAAGCAGGCTTAGGCTACAAAAAGATTTCCCAAGCCTTGAACATCCCACGGAGCACTGTTCAAGCGATCATTCAGAAATGGAAGGAGTATGGCACAACTGTAAACCTACCAGGACAAGGCCGTCCACCTAAACTCACAGGCCAAACAAGGAGAGCGCTGATCAGAAATGCAGCCAAGAGGCCCATGGTGACTCTGGACGAGCTGCAGAGATCTACAGCTCAGGTGGGGGAATCTGTCCATAGGACAACTATTAGTCGTATTATTATTATTTGTAAAAAATGTTTGGAATCATGTATGATTTTTATTCCACTTCTCACGTGTACACCACTTTGTATTGGTCTTTCACGTGGAATTCCAATAAAATTGATTCATGTTTGTGGCTGTAATGTGACAAAATGTGGAAAAGTTCAAGGGGGCTGAATACTTTTGCAAGCCACTGTAAACCTATAGAGATAAACAGTAGCTAACCTGACTAAATAAAGGTCAAGTACCTACAACTTACAAATACTTAATGACAAAAATCACCAGTGTTCTAATCGAAACAACATTTAAACATTTATCTTACTAAAGATTATTTATTATTTTTAGTTCAATAAATCTCCCAATATAGTAAATATGACACACTTTTGACTGCCAACAAGAACTTGGGGTGAGCATGATACAACACTTCTAACGTTTAAAGTCCCAACAATCATTAGGATTTGGCCTCACAGATAGATATTGATATAGTCAGGTACCTACTATTATTTGTTTGTTTTCGTTTTAACTGCAGAATTATCATTTAATTGCATATTTTTTATTTAATTCTTACATTATTATCAGATAGCAGACCCCATTAACAGAATCATTTACCAATAAAAAAAGTTTCATAACACTGTCACTCCTACTGTGTCATCATAAAGTTGCCTGTATCCAGGGACTAAAACATTTGCTTAATTTTAATTGGTATTATCACATCCAGGCAATATGTTTGCTTATTTTCCAGTAATTTTGCCTTGAGATATGTTTTACTGAATTAGGACAGTCGTTTTCATATTCCTAAGAAACACCAATAATGAACAGGGAGAATGGCAAACATATTAAAATTGCATTTTATCTCTTAAAATAGCCTGAGGTTATACATGCACAGTGTTTGTTTTTTCTTTCTGTGGAATAGACAAAATGATTTTACTGTTCTTCTTCACATGGACTCTATCACCACTGTGCATTTGAAACAAGAATATGAAGAAGAATATGAAAAACAACATAATTGACATGTCTTTTGTCCAGTATGAATTTGCTTGTTCAGACAATTAGTTATGAATTATGTTAGTAGTGTTGACAAATGTAGGACTGAATTATCATGATCAAAAAGCTCTTTGTTACAGTGGGAAATGTTGAAAAAACAGTGATTATTGTTTTTAAAATCTATCACAACCAAGGGTCTTTAAGGATTTGCTCTAGAGATTAAGAAAGATGCCACAGAATATCAGAGTCAATATCACTGTAGATTGTTTTGCTTGGTAGTTCAGACTTATTGACTTGGCATCCAAACATGCTGGTTTAAATCTGTTGTCCCCAAGGAAACTAAACTGATATGGATTCTTTAAAATAGAATAGAGGACTAAGCATTACTGTGCTACACAAATATTCTTCTTGTGTCATTTTAAGTCTCTGTTGTATTTCATGTCTTCACAACGTGCCTTTTCATCAATTAGGATCCATTTGATCATTCAGAAATACAAACTAGATCCATTCATCATTCCCTCTTTCTTAAAAAAATGCATTGATCCCTTTTTATCTATGTGTCTGGTGGCTGGTGAGGTACACTTGTGCATAGAGGACACTATGGAAAAAAAATTACAGTCATTAGCCTTGTTTTGAAATGTGATAACCACAGAATCAAACCGTTCTAATCAGAGACATAGTCTGTAATGGGTGTCAAATTACCATTATTTTCTTCTCATCTAACAGCTAGCTTAAAAATCTATCTGTGGTGTCATGATTTGTTGGGAAAAAATAGAATGCTGATAAGAAAAAACATGTAGTTGGAGTTCGATTTGCTAACATACTAATATCATTTTGCCCTTTGGAGATATCCGTTTCCACCTTTGACAATATAGTATTCTTTATACCTGTTACTAGTGAGAAATCCCACCAATACTTTCTCTCTTGTTACTTCAGGTCAACCCATCAAGATCTTTTACCAGTGTTACACATTACAAAGTAATGCTTTACTGTAGTCACGCACTAATAATGCAGTAATGTAATGCATTATACCAATTTCATTAATTAATCACATTATAGTTACAATTATGCTGCTTACAGTACTTGCATTAAAAAGGTTCTTCAGCATCTCCAAGTAGGAAGAAAATAGTGGTAATAATGGTGCAACTTTAAGGAGTGGATATATGAACATTTACTTATACTTTAATTGCACAAAAGGTCAAGAGTGTGATTTTAAAGTGCAAACTGAATCCAGGACACAAACAATTGCGTTATACTGCTAACACACCACAGACTCTTAACAGTTTTGGGGAGTAACGGAATACATGTACCGGTGTGACGTATTTAAAATACAAAATATGAGTAACTGCATTCCGTTACAGTTACCACTTAAATAGGTGATAATTAGAATACAGTTACTTTGTTGAAATAAATGGATTACATGGTGGTGTTTTCCTGTTTCATATGTTAGGCTTTCCCTAAATAGGAGGCTTCAGTGTAAGCGTCCTGTTAATGTTAGTGGCATCAGTCACACAATGTGGTAGCTACCTAGGTTATGTGCCACTTCAGTATCTTCGATGTAGTATTGCTGTGTGATTTATTACTATTAATGAAGGCTGCATTACAACCTGCTAGCTGCAAATAATCATGTGCATTTCTGAACGCACACAGAAAGAAAAACATACAAAAATAGTTTTCTATACAATATCAAAATGTGCAGCCTTACCTAATGTCCACCCTACTGTTACTAATTTTATTTTGAGATTTAAAAATTAAGTTGGTATTTCTTTCAGAACTTCACATGATTATTTGCAGCTAGCAGGCTGTTAATGCTATCCATCAAGTCTAACAGTCTGCGGTCTATGAACTAACCTAAGCTAACACCAGCTAACAATGTTAGCTTGGTGGTGAGTTGCGTTCAGTAATGGTAATAAATCACACAGCAACAGTACATTCATGTTGTTGTAAAAAGCATGATAATATATCAAGTAATCCAAAGTATTCAGAATACGTTACAAAATACATTTTGGGCCATCTATTCTGTAATCAGTAGTGGAATACATTTTAAACTAACCGTCCCAACACTGTTAACAAACACAGAGCATGCTAACACAAAGGTAGTGAAGCACCCAGAATGATGTTAACACTGAGGGTACATTGACCTTGACATTGCTCAGTGGGAACCACAACTTCTTCTGAAACCCTAGGACATAACCTACGTTGTAACTTGACATGCACCTTCTGGGAAATGTAACTACACGTTGCATCGACACATCCAACAACTACTGGGATTAGCCACAATAGCTGCAGGCTCAACTATTCAATTCAATCCAATCCAATCCCATTCTATTTTATTTATATAGCGCCAAATCACAAAAACAGTTTCCTCAAGCGCTTTATATCGTAAGGTAGACCCTACAAAAATACGGAGAAAAACCCAGCAATCATATGACCCCCTATGAGCAAGCACTTTGGTGACAGTGGGAAGGAAAAACTCAAGCAGAACCAAGCTCAGGGAGGGGCGGGGCCATCTGCTACAACTGGTTGGGGTGAGAGAAGGAAGACAGGATAGAAGACATGCTGTGGAAGAGAGACAGAGATTAATAACAAGTACGATTCAATGCAGAGAGGTCTATTAACACATAGTGAGTGAAAAGGGTGACTGAAAAGGAAAAACTCAGTGCCTCATGGGAATCCCCCAAGAGCCTATGCCTAGTGCAGCATAACTATGGGAGGATTCAGGGTCACCTGATCTAGTCCTAACTATATACTTTAGTAAAGAGGAATGTTTTAAGCCTAATCTTAAAAGTAGAGATAGTGTCTGTCTCCCGAATCCAAACTGGAAGCTGGTTCCACAGAAGAGGGGCCTGAAAACTGAAGGCTCTCCCTCCCATTCTACTTTTAAATACTCTAGGAACAACAAGTAAGCCTGCAGTGCAAGAGCGAAGTGCTCTAATGGGGTGATATGGTACCACAAGGTCATTAAGATAAGATGGGGCCTGATTATTTAAGATCTTGTATGTGAGGAGCAGGATTTTTAATTCAATTCTGGATTTAACAAGAAGCCAATGAAGGGAAGCCAATACAGGAGAAATATGATCTCTCTTTCTAGTACCTGTCAGTAGTCTTCCTCCAGCATTTTGGATTAACTGAAGGCTTTTCTGTGAGTTTTTAGGACGTCCTGATAATAATGAATTAAAGTAGTCCAGCCTGGAAGTAAGAAATGCATGAACTAGTTTTTCAGCATCACTCTGAGACAGGATATTTCTAATTTTAGAGATGTTAGAATAGAATAGAATAGAATAGAATAGAATAGAATAGAATAATCCTTTAATTGTCCCACAAGGGGAAATTTGGTTGTAACAGCAGCCAAAAAGACACATGTTACATTAAGGACAATGGTTACTATATACAGAGAGTATTGTACAGTTATTAAATTAAATAAAAATAACTACAGATAAGAGGCACACCAGGTTGTAGTGCGAATCGGTTAATTAACTTATTGCAGTTACAGCATTGATGTAAACATCTATGTTTGTTGGTAGCGGTTCTGATTGTACAGTCTGACAGCTGCAGGGAGGAAGGACCTGCGGAAACGCTCCTTCGTGCATCTAAGATGCAGCAGTCTGTCACTGAAGGAGCTCTGCAGTTCAGCAACATTTACATGCATGGGGTGGGAGACTCTGTCCATCAGAGATGTTATTTTGGCCATGTTGTGCAAATGGAAGAAAGCAGTCTTACATATTTGTTTAATATGTGCGTTGAAGGACATATCCTGGTCAAAAATGACTCCAAGGTTCCTCACAGTGTTACTGGAAGCCAAGGTAATGCCATCCAGAGTAAGAATCTGGTTAGATACCATATTTCTAAGGTTTTCAGGGCCGAATACAATAATTCAGGTAAAACTGAGGTTAAAGAGCAGAAAGTTAGAGGCAATCCAGGTCTTTATGTCTTTAAGACATTCCTGCAATTTAACTAATTGGTGTTTGTTATCTGGCTTCATGGACAGATAGAGTTGGGTGTCATCAGCATAGCAGTGAAACTGTATACTATGTCTTCTGATGATACTGCCTAAGGGAAGCATGTATAGTGTAAACAGAATTGGTCCTAGCACTGAACCCTGTGGAATTCCATATTTAACCTCAGCGTCTGAAAAAGACTCTCCCTTTACACGAACAAATTGGAGTCTATTAGATAGATATGATACAAACCACTGCAGCACAGTACCTGTAATACCTACAGCATGTTCTAATCGCTCTAATAGGATATTATGGTCAACAGTATCGAACGCTGCACTGAGGTCTAGCAGGACAAGCACAGAGATGAGTCCACTGTCAGAGGCCATAAGAAGATCATTTGTAACCTTCACTAAAGCCGTTTCTGTGCTGTGATGAGCTCTGAAACCTGAATGAAACTCTTCAAATAAGCCATTCCTCGGCAGATGATCTGTTAGCTGTTTGACAACTACCCTTTCAAGAATTTTTGATATGAAAGGAAGGTTGGAGATTGGCCTATAATTAGCTAAGACAGCTCGGTCTACAGATGGCTATACCCCATTAGTGTTGATTCCTCTACATTTCTACTACTGCAGTTTTGAATTTATCAGTAAGAGAATAAAAATAATCATCTCAACATAAAGAACAATAACCATAGTATCAATATGAGTACAAATGTCAGCCCATTCAGCAGGGAGATTCTCTAACGCTTCAGAAAGGAGGAAAAATAAGTAGAGAATCTCGACACATAAATATGTTTGCCTTTGAAACAAACAATAAGCACAACAAAGAGTGGGGACCCAGGAGGGAAAATAGTCCTGGAATTTTATTTGTTTCCATTGTGGCTGGCACTGTGTGTAAAATGTGGGGACATAACTAGAAGGTAATTAACACATAATACTCTGTGTGTGTGTGTGTGTATATACATATATATACATATATATACAGACATACACACACATACACATACTAGGGGTGCAACGATACACAAAATTCACGGTTCGGTTCGATACTTTGGTGTCACGGTTCGATATTTTTTCGATACAAAAAAAATGTTCATGCCTTTTTAATTTGTCATTTATTAAATTTTCACGGCACATTCTGCACCACATCTCTGTGCGTTCATCAGTTGTTTGAAGCCAGCTCACCTCCTGCAACCACTTTTCCGAGAATACGCGCTTCTTTTGTGGTTTGGACTCCTGACATTTCTTTGGAGGTGGAGGAACATCACAGTAATTGCTTAAAGGAGCTTGCTTCTTCGACATCTTTAAGAGTTCTAAACAAATGTCTGTCCTCCTCCAGAAAATCTTATGTACGCAAACACGCGTTGCAACTTCTTATCTTGTGTGCGTTTTTTTTATTTTGACAGTGAATGCGCACCTGCGGACCACTTATGTGCACCCCTGGTTATTTAGCTCGTCATATTGCAGCCACAGAAATTCTTTTGTCCATGAAACCATAAAGCTGCACTTTCTTTTTGCCTTATAGTCTGATTTGTCATAACCTTTCCGTTTTGTGGTAAGCTTTTCTTTGGCTGTCACTTCTTCACCCTGACCTGTCTTATTTGGCTCAGCAGAACTAAAATATATATCCTGCTGCTTTTACACAGGCACTCACATAACGCTCAGCGATTCTCTGCGCGATCAACCTCTCACATGTTTAAGCTTGCTGCGGGAGACTTCACTTGTCATGTTTGCATAGTAAGCTAACGATTGATAAGATGATGTCAGAGGAATTGGTGCGCAAATTATCGTCACTCACCAATCAGTGCTGTCGCTCTCTATACACAGTTCGTGCGATTGCAAAGTGAAAGCAAAAAACAAGCGCAAATTCAAACGCGATTTCAAGATGTCACATATTGACAGTGGCTCATCGATGCCAATGACATAATTACCCAGCTACATTTCCAAAAGAATGCAAAAGCATTGACATATATTTTTCCTTCCTACGATAGGCCGACGGGCAGGGCAGAGGGCTAGCCGGGCTAGCGATTTTGCGAGCCCTGTATCTGATTGAGGAATCACTCATCTTTGGAAAAGAGAGTTTATTACAGAGAAATGTCTCTTTCCAAAATAAAAGCTATACTATACGCTTCTTCTGGGCTATATTCTCAGCAGCATATTAAACATATCAGGTCCCCATAAGGAGAATCATGTGCTAACGGCTGTCTAAATGACTCGGGTAAAGTTTGTAGCATGCGTGCTTGTTGTTTTTGTCTGCTTCCACTTGTCTTTGCACTAGGATGATGTTGCGTAAATGTGCAGTCATATTCGTTGTGTTCCCACTAGTGCTGTCAGCGTAAATCTCGTTGAAATGACGTTAACTCCACAACACGGCAAATCTCCGTTAACGAGCTACCGCGGATCGCCCCGTGCGTGGGGCTGGACGGCCAACACGTTAACGAGCTAACTGCGCTAACACACTAGTTCCCACCAATGTAATTGAGCATTGCTGGCACATCCAACATACTGTTTTACTTTAGTCCATGACGCGCTTACCTTCAGGGCCATACATCACATGAAAACCAAAATAGTTCCAAACGCCAGATCTGAATGAGGGTGGGGGAGGTTCAATTTGCCATGTTGCAAGGAGAGCTTAACTTCTGTCTCGCTAGCTTGCCCTGCGCTCAGTGAATCTGCGTTCGACTACTCCGCCTAGGCTGCACTGTCGAGCGCAGATCCACTGAGCACTCAACACAGACAGCATCGTCAGAAGAAAAGTTGATAAAATAAATTAAAAATTTTGTATTGTTCGATACATATGCGTACCGAAACGAAAGCACTGTATCGAACGGTTCAATATCGATACGAGTATTGTTGCACCCCTAATATATATATAGCTAAAGATTGCTGTTTATGGCAGAAAACAGAAGCAGAACTTGTCTACCATATGTAGCTGAGCCCAGTTACTCTAGTTAAACAGCTGTCTAGTTAAGGAACACCTTGACTCTGCATTGCATTGTAATACATTTGGGGGGGCTTGATTCTATTTCTATGCACACATTTACTTTCTGGATATGAACAAAACAGTCAGTTATGCAGTTAACGTTACACAGTCCATTCAAATAGCACACTACAAAAGAATGAGGCACTTGTAATTACATTTTTAATCGAAACATTTAAACCGGAGCTGCACACTCATCCAGCACATATCTCATGATTATTTGTGAGATTTACATAGTAAGCAAATCATCCTTGAGTAAATAAATACACATGGACTAAAAATGTATGAAATAGCAAATGGCAAGAACAACCTTTGTACCTTTTCTGTTCTTGGTTCATATCAAATCAGAAATAATGGTCTGCCATGATGAAATGGGTTTGGTAATACTTTTAGGAACATCAAGTCCTTTTCTATACATTTGTGCATTTATGGATTTTCATACACATTTAAAGTGTTATATTTCTCAACAATGCTCGAAAATATTTATTAACACGTTTTACATCATGCAGTCATTTCTAAGAGATAAGGATTGCTTGCAGTGTGGTTCTAAGAAATAATTTTCTGCTGCCATTGCACTGCTTTGCCTTTATGTTCCACACAGAGTATTCCCAGTTGTTCTTTCCTTAATGGAATGCCTCACACACACCTTGTCTTAGATGACACGCCATACACAGCTCTCTGCTCCCTACCTACACTTTTGATTCATTGGTTAGTGGATTGAGAGGCTTCACTTGCAATTTGGGAAAATAATGTAATCTCAGGATGGGCAGAATTGTTGAACCCTCTCTGAGATTACTCTCTCCTGCCTGCCTCAGTGATTACTGATGACAGGCAAAGAGGGTAAAAAGAAAGTCTTCCCTCCATTGTATGTTTCTATTTTCATTCTCACCTCATCTGTCTAGCAAGAGTAATTTTCAATAGGTTTTGAGAATTGGAAATCTCTCTACTACTCTCCTTCCCTGTTTGTATTGCTTGTAGAGTGGCAGTGTTTTAAAGTCCAAGAGCATACGTTGTGTTCCGTCTCACATTCACTTGGACTGATTTGCAATCAACACATTTTTGAGTAATATTGTGGCAAATATCGGGACATAAAAGTGAATCGACATGCTCAGAATTTTGTTTTCATCTCCACTGATCACAGACATGCAAAGACAAACATTTTCTTGGCAGTTCTTAACTTTACACCTCTTGTGAATACTATGAAAAGGCAACAGGCCTTCTGAAATGAAAAACAAATATGCCCATATTTAATTTTTATCTTTATAAGTGCAAACTGATCTACTTTGCACATCTGCATACATGTTTAAATATTAAGCTCCACGGCAAATTTTTAATCTATTAAGGGTTTAATAGATTAAACCCTTAATAGAAAAAAATCTACACCAATATTTTTTGACCTTTCTACTGAACCAGACGGGCAGAAACAGGGGCACCATGTAATACTCTTGTGAGTAGAGTCACTTGTAATAGGTGGAGATAGTGCATATGAAGATGTTGTCAGCTGTGTGTGTAAAAGACTCTGTTTGAGCTTTGGTCAGGGCAGAAAAACTGACTCATCAAGTTATCTGAAGGAGTCTTTCCAAAAGTTAATGATCCAATTAAAATGTCCATCCCAGTGACAAATTCCTTTGAAGCCATGCTCTGAACTTGAAATCACAGAGGCTCTTCTTTAAGAGAAGGAGAGAGTGCACATCAACATTCGTGCCCAGTGTTAAACGATTTCATCTGTTGGGAGTTGCTGTGATAAATGGTAAAAGTAAAGGAAGGATGAACGGGGAGTTGATGCCGAATGGCTGTCTTGCATCAATATAGACCAAAGAGAGAAGAGAAACTGTGGTCATTACTATTTCTGACATGGTGAGATGGATGCCACCCTTATTTGTCATCAGATTAGGGAAGCCAGGTGAGGTATAGCTTTTAGCCAGTACATCACATAGCCATAATTAAATGAGTGAGCGCATTGACTGCTCCTTTGAGCACAGTGAACAAAAAGATCTGTAACACCTAGGTAGAAAAGTGTTCATTGAAAAGTGTCCTCGAATCTAGAATCACACGCTGAACAAGCTAGAAAACAGTGAACCATCATATGGCTAAGGACAAACAATCCTGCTATAATCTATTTTTAATGACAGAAAAAAGAATAAAACTTCTTTTTGGAAATATTGTATTTTTTTCCAGAAAAGAAGAAAAATACTATACTTGATTTTTGACTGTTATTATTCAGTTTTGGTTTTTATGACAAAACGAAAGAAAATATCACTCATTTCCTAGCAGAAGATGTAAATTTGTCCTTGAAGTCTAGTAACATGTTGCACATGACCTCTTAGGACTGCTTATGCTTATGCTGCCTCATTGCCCTTAATGCACTAAATGTAACCATGACCTGTTTGGTTCATCTAAAAGAAGACTGGTTGTTTTGGGGATTTTTTTTAACCACTTGTACACATATTCATGGCAGCCCTCAAAATTTATAACTGTGATCTACAAGACAAAAGTTCTGGTTTGATAGGAGGACCTTAGTCTGGTTTCTCTAATACTCGTTGAAATTATTTACCTTTGCCCTTGCAATTCAAGATAGCTAGAGCTAGCTAAATTGTGTTGACTGGTCATCTTCTCTTTGAATATGTTACTGTTGTGCTTGCGTAAATCCCTTGCTCTTAGGTGGGCTTCTCTTGCCAGCCATGGATACACTCTATTACATCTATTGTCTGTGATCTGTTTCTGTGTAAGACGTTTTTCTCATGTTTTCTTTTGCTTCAGACTAAGGTGGAGGATTGCACTAGCAGAGCTGCGATGTTCCTGTTAATGGACACAAGCGTTGGCGCAACCTGATGGCTCAAGCTGACCCGACACATTTCATTGCAAAAACGGTTGGGGTGTTTAAAAAAAGAAACTCTAGTTAAAAGAACACCATCTTTCATTCCAAATGTGTTGTCTCCTATATAAATCGTCCTTCAGCCAGAGAGGTTATTCAATAAAAGAAGGAGTTAAGTCAGGATGCTTTCACACCTAAATTTGTGAAACCCGAGAGCAACGGTCTAGCCCAAAAAGCAGATATATGATCAATCTTTTTTATTTTTATTTTTTTGAGGGTTTAGACTTTAAGACCAATTGCAGACTCTTCCTATGTTTATTCATCGGTTATAGAAGCTTATTAGCTTATTTGTAGATATAATGTGATAATAATAATTAGGTCCATAATTTCTTGTATTTTTGCCTCTGTACAACACCACACTGAATTTTATATACATATATATTAAAGTGGGTTTTTTTTTTTCAGCTTTAAGTCAAAGGGTTTCACACAACTTTTGCATTAACTGTTTAGGAATTACATTCATTTTCATACATAGTGCCTCAGGCTCAAAAATGACTGACAACTGACTGACAAGCAGTTTGGTGGCCAGGTGAGGAATGGTCCCTTGTTATTTGAGAAAAAAAATGAAGCAGACATAATATGTGAAGTTGATTCGAGGTGTTGAATTTCTATTTTATAGCTTTTCACTGTAATCTTAAATTTGAGGTCGAAAAAGATGTCAGTGAAACCAAAGGAGGCCATCAATAAATTAAATCTCTCAGAGAGAGAGTGTCTGCACTTCAATCACATATTGGTTGTTTTATTTAAAATCCAGTATACTGTTATACAAAAGTCTTTGTCTAACAAATTATGGACATAAAGATCGCTTTCCGTGGATGATGATATGTCAACAGTGTGCTGGCCGTACTCATCGGTTACAGCGCACTTGCATAACTGAAATCTAAAACCAAGATAAGGATATGAAATGCCTACACAGTTACAAAACGTGAACCTTGTTGCAAACCTTGGCTTAAAGTTTGTGTGAAAAGGTCGTCAGTGTCCAGCTGGTGTTTTAGCAGGAGCTCTTTATGAAATATCCTCCACAGACTTGACACAGTCGGGCCAACACTTTACAGCTCAGTGTGACAGCTTCTGTTTTAGTTGAGTTTGTCACACTGGGTGGCTGATTAAGCATTAAGCAGGCCAGTGAGAGGGCATAGAGACCTGCACACCTCAGAGTTTCTTTTACTTGGCCACATATTGAGAAGCAAAGGATTGCTATTCTCATTTGTGCACAGTGACTGGTTTGATCTTGTACAGCGTGCCAGAGGCCGGCCTGGCCACAACTGTTATTCTAGTCCTTTCAAATCACAACTACCACATCTTAAAACATGTGTCAATGCTGGTATGTAATACACTGTAGCATGTAAGCCCCCCATTTAATTTCTAATCTTTCTAATGTTTGATGTATAATTGAGGTTAGCAACAAGGAAAACCTTTGGCAATCACCAAATATCAGTGTGATGAATCTTCATTAAAAAAGATGGGATAGGAAAACCTTCCCTCCCCCCCATCCTCAAATTTAAATGCTCGTGATAGTAAAGTAAACACAGCGGGTGGTTAATGGAAATTTTCAACTGAATCTACCTGGGCACTTTGGATGATATGATGGTAATGAAGAGTTGGTGGGTTGCACAGCAGTAAACCAGTAACTCCAAATAGAATTTCAATGCTATTTAAAGAAAAGCATCCAAAAGCAGAGAAAACAATCACTAGTCAGAGGTCTTAAAGAAGTGAACAGATTGGGAAAGTAAAGAAGGCAAAGAAAATAAGAAACAGTGGAAAAAAACTATTTACCCAAAGAAGAATTAAGACTGATAATGTGAAATAAAATATTTTTTTCTTGACTGAACTTTTGCCAAAGCTTTCTTTCACATTATTTCAATACATTAAGAACATCATTAGTGTATTATGACCAAAATGGAAGTAATTTGTCAAATGTGATGTTTTTATTTGAACATATTGTATGTGTAAGAAAAAATAATAGCAGAAGTAATAAAACAATATCAAAGTAAATCTTCAAGTAACCTTTAAAATCCCTGTATTTAATTTGGGTCCTCCAGTGCAAGTGATCTGCAACAGTGTGCTGACACAACTAAATGGTCTGGACGAAGTCATCAATACTATTTAGTTAAATGCAGATTTTGTTACATTCACTGCTTGCCGATTTGTCCTTCTTATTTATTTATTTTTAGGTGTTTCTAAATATCTAGTGAGATATTGTGCCTCATAAATTGGTGTCAAACGGAGACCACGCTTAACTTTCCATCAATAACACATTTTATTTTATGTAGATATTTGCATGACACCAGATTCAAGGGACACAGATTAAGTTCTAAGTTCAAAGCTTTTAGTTTCCATCTAAATGACTTCACATACATTACTGATTGGTCAAGCCTCTGGCTTCAAAGCTCATTAGGTTTAAGAGGCTATCTTTGCAGGGATATTGGTATTAGTCATGCCCTCTTGTGCAGCAACTAGTAATCATCCAGGAATTCACAAAAGCCTAGTAACCTTTACAAATGTCCATTTAAGATTAATACTTTCTGCATTAAGGTGAAGAACTGTAAGACTATAAAATTTACGATGATAAAAAAAACAGTTTTGTCACTCTTACATCTAAAATGTGAAAATTAATGCTAATATCTGATATTAAAGCTAAACTACTGGCAATAACATATGAAGTCTGGCATTTGCTAAATTCACACAATCTAAAATTCCTAAATGTGTACCAAAATGAAACTGTATTCTATCTGACTTTGTTCAGGCTGGATGCTGGCAAAAAGTAATTTCTCTTGCTCAGTCATGGCTCTGCGGTGTCTGTGAGTTGTATATATTTTTTCCTACAGCTGTCAAACTGTGTCCAGGTTTTTCCACCAGACAACTGAAGGGCATGACCTCAAACCCTGAGGGAGTTTTGCAGCCCACAGGAACAACAGGAAAGTAATTTGTTTCTAAGTCTGCTACGCATTAATACTGTGGTTTCCGATGCACATGCTGTGTATTTTAAAAATACATGTGCTACAAGACATTTTAAAGATGATGATCAGCAATTAAATGACATGAAAATTCAAATCAAAGCCCATTGAAAGTATTCAAAGTCTTAAATGACTCAGAGAATGGTAATACAGCAGATTTTCACTCTTAGCAACTTTAGTTTCAACATATTTTTTCCACCCCATAAGAGATACAGTATTCACTGACACTTGATATGGATTTGGAATAAGGCATAAATAAATGAAAATGTTATATCCCAGGGCTCAAACTGTGAGGTCGACTTTCCAGAATTGTACAAGTGACCATCATATATACCAAAATGCTGGTGCAGTTCAGTTAAATATCCTATTTAAATGCATGGGCTACAGTGGATGGAAAAGGTATAGAGTTGAGTTGAGGTATGCAGAAATAAGAGGATCTTGGTTGAGCTGAGAATCTGAATACTGGATTGACTTATGGATAACTTCCCATTGGATAACTTCATTTACTGTAACAAATATTCATGGTTTTGCCACCTGTTAGTGACTTTCACTTGAGACAATTTGATCTTCTCTCTAAGGTCACTATCCCATGGGAGAAAAAAATCGTCCAACATTTGTTTTTACATACTGAAAATATTTAGTCTTTTTAGAGTATTATACTGTACTGCTTAGGATATTTTGCCTTAGTACTTTTCCCCTCAGTTTTACTTGGGAGTCCCTCTCCCATCTCTTTTTCTTACCATAAAAAAACAACAATGCTACATTAAAGTGGGTCAATGAAAAAAGAAAGACTGATGTTTTTCACTAAGTTAACTGACATTTGACCTTTGTTTCTAAAAGCCCTTAACTAATTGTTTAGCCTTAAGACTGTTAATGACTCCTATCAATCAACTGAATGCACTGTATGTTACAGTATATAAACAGGAGATAAACAAATTCTTATCCTGTTTGTCTTTCTTGAGTATAGTTGGATCAAATTGTATTTAACCTGCTAAATTGTAGTTTCTGTCTGTTAGACTAGTGAACTTTTTATCCGGAACTTCTTATCCTGTAGCTTAAAACAGGTCAAAAGACACATACAATAGCTCTTCGGTACCTCTGGCCTGACAGAATAACTCCTTTGTTGAGGACTTTTGGTATTCATGAATATGCTCACCCAACGTAGCAAGACAATTATAATTACATATGTCTAATCCTCATTATCTATTGCTTCAAGTCTCTGTCCCTAAGTCTCTGAGTTCTTTTAAAAATACAGTAGACTTGAACTAAGCCACAGAATGCACCATCAATGGTGAATTATGAAGCAGGTGTTTTGTGATTATGTGTATTTGATTCACATTCACGTCTCACTCTTCTCAAACATCACAAAGCAAATACGTCATGGCAGATAGAGTGCGAGCTACAAGGCCACTGTAGTGGGATTGTCTGCTAGAAACAATTGAGCCTGGCTTTTTCATATAAAAATGTGTAATGGTAACAAACATATCTGTACTAAAACGATAATATTGTTTTTATATTTGAGAATACTGCATTGTTTGATTCAATAGTTTGTATGCTGGATTAAAAGCCTTTTTCTTTTTATGTATTGGACATGACTAAAAATAAATTACAGAAATGCTCAATACTTTAATTTTTCTAATCCCAACCAATGGACTTAGATAGTTCACTGTGGTCATCTACAGTTGTGGTGCTTAGCATTTTCATTTGTGAAATGTTGCCCACCTCTTGTGTTTGCAGACAGGAAGAACTATTTTAAATCTGCCGATTTAATTAATCACTAAAAAATATAGAGGACCATGTGACATGAAGTAAAAGGAGCAAATGCATTCATTTTGTTCAAAGCATCACCCTTACCTATTGATGTTATGATGATAAATTCATTCATTCATTCAACTAATGGTGCTAGAAAACAGAAAACTAGAAAACAAGGATTATTAATTGGATTTTGCAAGACTATTTCAGATGTGCTGTGTTGCACTTGTTAGACTCTTCAGATGGCCTCGTTCATGGAGACAGAAATAAAAAACCTGTGGTTTGACATTGTCTACCAGATTTAATTGTCCAAAATATTTCAGTCATTTTTTTTTTTTCGTCCTTGCTAACGTCCTTTCGCCATCTTCAAAATGAATCGCCTTCTTACGGCTAACATTTTAGACTACATAATGTTTTAGAACTTTTTTCAAGCATTAAACAGCCATTCTTCTAATACTTTGCTTCTGTCCTTAACTGGATATAGTTTTCTTGATGCATTCATGTTCACTCTCAATTTAACTCCGCTAGATGAGTACAGGAGGATGATTCTTGATCCCCAGACCTCTCACCAATTATGTATCTTTCCAAGTTTGCACCACAATTTTTAAAACATAATCAGGCATCTGTGATCATTAGTAAGCCAGTCTTGTTTATCTAGTCCAGCATTTTCATAAAGTGGGATGTAATTGGATGCAATGATCATTTTGTTACTTTGCTTAAGGCGTATTATGTTCAAACTAACTGTGATTTATGTTTTACGAGGAAAGCTTTAGGCTACAATAGTTACTTGGTATTTAGGTCCACATTCTGTGGCGGTTGTGACAAGTTAAAAGATTGCACTCAAAGGTCAGAACTATTATTCTTGTTTTTTCTTTGTGATTTAAACTTACATACTGCAAATTTTTGTTTTTTATAAACATGGCAGAACTGGTTCAGCACAGCCGTTCCCAAGCTTCTACACCTTTAGTAATTAATAAGCAGAAATAAATATTACATTTTTGATGGAAAATCGTACTTAAAATGACTAAAATAGTGTAATTATAACTGAATGAATCATAGACCTTAACCTTAAGCACTATTTGACTATACTGGCAGTTTACAAAACAGGTAAAATTATTTCACCTCACTGACTGCAACGTATAAAGGACTGCAGTAGAGGATTTAAATGTAGTTATGGCTATATTCATACAGAAAAAAAGCTTTCATTTTCTTTGGAAAGATTTTCGGTCAATTACGAATGTTGACCAACCCAACATTGGCCAGCAGTTGACTGTGGTAAATAAATTAAAAGTGCTTCTATGTCAATGGGAAAAATCTTTTCAGACTAACTTCACATCCTCACATGTTTAGTCTGGAGACTAAACATGACACTTACTGTCTGGAGATATGGGGTAATGCATATAAAACGAACACTCTTCCTATTTTCAAGTTGCAAAAAAGAGCTATAAGAATTATAAACCAATCAAACTATATAGAACCAACTAACATTTTGTTTATTAATCTGAATACCCTGAAATTTTATGATTTAGTTGAATATAAAATGGCACAGATAATGTATAAAGCACAAAATAACTTGCTTTGCCCCAGTACTCAGAAGCTGTTCAAAGTCAGAGAGAGTCAATATGACTTAAGGGGAACAGATTTCTTTAAAAAAAACAAGATAAGGACAAATATAAAGCAGAGATGTGTTTCTGTTAGAGGAGTTAACCTGTGGAATAGTTATGACAGTGATTTAAAAAGGTGTAGTTCATTTTCCTTGTTTAAAAATATGTTTAAAAATAGAGCATTAGAAAAATATATATATCAAGAATGAAAAGAGCAAAAAAACAAAACAAAAACAAAAACAAAAACAAAAAACAGAAAACCTCTTGATTCTTTTGCTTTGATGTAGTTACTTACTAAGGTGGTGGTGTTTTTTCTTGTTTGTTTGTTTGTTTGTTTGTTTTGTTTTTGCTTTGTTTGCCTTCTCTCACCCCAACCGGTCGCAGCAGATGGCCGCCCCTCCCTGAGCCGGGTTCTGCCGGAGGTTTCTTCCTGTTAAAAGGGAGTTTTTCCTTCCCACTGTCGCCAAAGTGCTTGCTCATAGGGGGTCATATGATTGTTGGGCTTTTCTCTCTGTATCTATGAAGCGCCTTGAGGCGACATTTGTTGTGATTTGGCGCTATATAAATGAAATTGAATTGAATTGAATTTTATTATTTGCTTCGAGCCCTGTGTACAGGAGCTGCATGCTAAAAGATCTTTTGTTAAAAGGGTTGGCGTAATAAGCAAATGCTTCAGCCAATACCTTTTGATTAGCCTTGTCTCATGCTTTCTTGCTTTGTGGTAAATCTTTGTTCTGTCTTCACTGAGATATTTGAATGCTAATCAATAAACATATCAGAAAACATATCAGAAAAACTTTAGTATTCAAGCCTATAATCTTACTATGGCACAATGATGTTTTAGGCTTTTATTGTGAAAATTGCCATACTTATATATACTTATGCACAACACAAAACTTAGAAACACACATACACACCAGATTTATTCATATGGTATAGATAACATTTTTGTCTTGCCCTACATTGTGTGCCCCCCAGACATTTCTGTAGTAAGCAGGGAATCATCCAGCCAAGGTCAAAATCCTTGTAGGGAAACTGTTTTACTATCTATTGGATCACCAAAAGCACTGAGGGTATTTTATCCTGGGTTAAAATATACCACTGATCCTGGATGCCTGATGAGTTTGTGTCTCTCTGTCACCTACACTGACTCCAAAGCAGATGCTCATCATTTGTTTTAGTCAAGCGCCTCTGTTGGAGAAGGTCAAGGAGGGTGAGTGGACTGTGCTCCTACAAAGTATGTATTCACACTGTTAAATCCCATATTGCAGCACTAATCACTCCCACAAAACACTGTGTGTCACGTCTCTGATGCTTCTTTTTGCCACTCCCCAGACATACAAACAGCCCTTGGATGTCTCAGACTCTGGTAATGTGACAGTGAATGTTGGGGGCTTTATTTTAACTTGGGATTTAATGAGTTTCTTGAAATACCCTGGGGAGAGGGGTACTTATCAAATGTCTTTAATGAGATCCTTTTGAAGAATCGAGGAACACTTGTATCGTTCCGTAATAGAACTTAGACAAAAAACATCAGTGTTGCAATGTCATTTGATAAAAGGATAGGTGAGAAGAATTACACCAGCTCTAAACAAGCCTCAGTATGGCACAAATAAATCCAGCCTTGTGCCCTTGGTGGGAGTTGCACATTAACCATGATAAATGGGATAATACAACATGCCTTAATTAAATGGGTAATAAGTGATCATAAATTATCTGCCTTTATCAATGACAAGACGTGGCGTCAACAAGTCTCTGTCACAGTTAGTTTACCATAATTGACACAAACAGAAGCTACACTTTTACAATCACGGCCATGTAAACAAGCTAACTAGAGGACAAATCAAACAGACATTACTTGTAGCATTGTCTGCTAGTGCAAGTTCAGCTGAACCGATGTTTATTCTGAACAAAGAATAGACTGAAAAATCCAGAGATCTCAGCACCCAGCAGGGCAATCATTGTGTCACTGGTATTGATCACCAACCCCATCAGGCCACCAGAGATGTTTTAAGATTATTTTGTGCTGTGGAGTGGTAAAAACCTTACTTATGGCACTTGTAACAGTTTCTTATCAGCTCTTACACCAGGCGTTACCTTCTCCAGATACCACTATATGCTTTCAATATCTATTTACTGTGCTTACAGGCGTTAGGAGCACTTTGACCGAATGCTTTCCTTCTACCTTTAACTTGGTTAAAACATTTTCTTCCCCCAACAGAGATTTAAAAATACTGGAATACACAGAACAAGGTTGAAACTTTAGATCCTGCGCATTTTGAGCAACTTCTTTGAACTGGCATAACACATCTGCATATGCTCATAAAAATACTTGATTTTTCTTTACTTTCATACTCTCCCTGTGTTGTACTAAAGGTTCCCCATAGATGCAAACTCAGACGTGGGTCACAAGAGACTATTACTGTTAAATAAAAAAAATATTTTGAGGCAGAAATAATATAGCGTGTGCCGGGAGTGGAACGTTGTTTACCTGTGTGAAAGGATATTATTTACAGAGCCATCACCAGAGAGAGACTACCCTCATATGACTGATGCAGGCATATGAGAATGGGAGCGACTGCTTGTGTAAGCAAAACATCAGCAGGGCAAAACTGGCAGTCTGGGAAGAGGACCCTCACTTTTGATGCAAGTATTCTGCGGTTGTGTCTCAAAGACATGTATCAATCGCACATGTGTACTGTTATAAATGGGCTAACAACCAGAAGGGGTGTAGGGGATGGGGCAAAGAACATGGATGATCATGACAGCAAATATTTTAAGCAAAGAAAGATTTTGTTTCGGCCTGCAGCTACTTTCGCAGAGCAAACTTTACAATTTATATATTCTGTTTTTCGCTTAGTAGAGGCAAAGCTTATATGTGGCGAAGTCATAAGAAAATCAGCATCACTTTCTTTGTCTAAATATTCATCATCATTTGCATAATGCTATTGGAATTTAAGATTATTTCACACAGCAAAACCAATTTCAATGGCTCATTCATGTTGCATGCTTATGTAGTTTTAATGGTCATCCAACTGTGTAATTGGACATTTTAACTGTTAAACAAGTTAGTAACAAGCAACACACTAGACATGGCCAGTGCATTAAAATTGAATGGCAGTTGAATACCAAAGGAATATGGCCATCAGTGTCCACCACTTAACTGTGCCGTACATTTAAAATCCGCAGTAAATGGAGATTATGTCAAAATGTCCATTAAACACTATACAGAATGATGAATAATATTATTGCCATGAGCCTTAAACCTTCAGAAATGAACTACAATGACTGTCAAATGACCCAAATGTGAAATCATTCCTCGAGTTTTCTCTCTCCCTCTCTCTTTTTTTTTAATCTTTGTGTCCTTTTGGAATATCAGCTTAGGAGATTAGCGGCTGGGAATCAGTTAGAGTTAACTATGACAAGAGAATGACAGTTCATTTAGATGGTGAAAATTGCTGGTGGGATTTCCACAGGAGTGCCACCAAGCTGGGTTAATGCTGTTTGTGATAGCAGCTGACAGGACGCCTTTTGGGACAGAGAATTTGGGACTCTGACCTTTCCTTTTGACAGAGGTCACAGTTTATTTTTTGCATCAATACTTATTGCTTCAGTTTGGCAGTCTTGACACTGGGGAGCATTTTAAAATCTCAAAGTAGTGGGGGGGGGAGGGAGGAGGGGGGAATAACCACCTCTTTTCAAAAAATTATAGTAGTGAAAACTACACTAACATAATAAGCTATGGGAATTAATTTAAAACCAGCTATTACTGTGAGACTGGTAAGTTTTCATCCTATGAGTTTGTCTGAATGTCTGTCTGAATTAGGGATGAACCATTCTGACATTTGGATTGGAATTCGGTCCAATCCCAGCTCGAAAAGCTGGAGATCTGTGTTATGGATAACTGTGGGCCAATCTGTTTAATTCATTTCTCTGTTTGCTTTGCCACATGGAGACAGCAGCTAGAAGGTAGCATGGAGGAAGCTGACAGCAAAGCAGCAGCAGCTTGGAAATATTTCAGAGTTGCTACACAAACAGCTTTTTTTGGTGCGTTTGCGTTTAATTGCAAACGTCATCAACATGATTTATATTGTTTCGCCCCAGCCGTCTCTTGTCACTTTCCACAGTGTGTGTGTGTGTGTGTGCGTGCGTGCGTGCGTGCGTGCGTGCAAGAGAGAAAGAGAAAGAGAGCAAGAGAGGGAAAGTGCAGTCAAGCTAAGAACTGGTATGCAGGAGTCTGATGACTCAGTTTGTGTTAAAATAAGACCAGTGGAAAAAAAACTAGATGAATAATACAAATGCATTTTAACAAATTTACTTTGACCATTCACTGTTTCAGTATACTATTACCAGTTCAGTCAGTTTACATTCTTTGTTGTATTAATTTCTTATATTTCATTTTATAGATTTAGGAAAGCGATGTCTACATTGATTCTGATATTGCCTTACATGTGAACACTTTTCTCAAGACTCCCAATCGCTGCCTCACAGTGATGATTACGGCTTATAAATTTAACGCAGCTACAGGACTAATACTCAGTACAGTCTAAACCGACATCTCTGTAGTTCGTTTGTTTAATCAGGTTCCTCATTACCATCAGCCTGAGCCTTAGCTACTCTTCATGCGGTCCTTGCACACTCAGTCTAACACATAAACATAAAAACAACCTGATAAAAGAATGAGAATAAAAAGAAGGAAACTGACATTCATACAATAAATAAACATTCTAATAAACAATACTTATTCTCCACTGTAATTTTATATTTGTTTTTCTATTTCTGTGTCTATTTATGTTGGTGCATATCCCAATTACACATTTCTATATTTTACATGCATGTATATTTTAATTCCAAGATCAATTTGCTCTCATAGTCACAAGACACATATGCATCTCTATTCCCTGACATGTTTATCCAAACAATTTTAATTAAAGTTCTTATTAATTTTGATTACTGTTTTAATATTTAAACTGCTCTAATATCTAAATTACTCTGATGTACAACATAAGATGGTAACTGTTTCATAACTCATTAAATTACCGTTTTCTGTATATTGCTTAACTTTTGACAATGTACATTTACTTTCTGTTGCAGCTGGTGCTTGATAACTATGTTGACTAAAATGTAAAAACAGTCTTTAATAGAATACATTCACCATTCTTGTCTTTAGTGTGTGACTCATTAAACCTAATAGCGTATAGGCCGATCTCTGCTCAACAGTTATGTATGATAATCTAGTCTGGCTATCTTTTACAATAGTTCTGTAAGCACATTGCAATGCACATCTTGCAGCTTCATTCTGAGATACTTGAACAGATCACACTGGAATAATCAAGCTGTGACAAAAGTAATACATGTAGAACCTGTTTTATATCCTCTGGTTCATTAATTTTAAACCTCTATTATCCACTCACGGCCCTCCACCCATTTTGCCTTCAATACTATCAATATGTTTAGACTATGGTCATTTACAATTAACAGTTATAGGCAATAGTTTTGTCTCCTCCACTTGCTCAATAGGAATATTCTAAACACTCAGTCTAAGTATTTGTTGTCTTTTGGTTGATTCCTTGCTTGGATTGTTATATACTTTATTATGGTGACTTTAAACATTTAACTTAAGCTAAAATAATCCAGACTTCTCACACATTAGATAATGTGTAGTTGAAGTAAAAAAAATTCAGTTTAATATAGGGGTGTGATGTGACCGATTATATGTAGATAATGGGCTTAGCTACCAGAAATCAACTGTTGGTTTCTGGACTGGACATTTTAGCATTCTGACCACTGCTGGGCCGGCAAACTTGGTTAGCAAAACACAATTAACTTAACTTAAATTTAACTAAACCTAAGCACAATGTCACATGCCTGCTAAATAAGACAATACATTTACCAAAATTGGAGCACAAATTTCTTGAACCAGCTTCAACAATCAGAAAGTCATATTTTTGTCAGATAATTCCACTAAAAATATTCCAGAAGGTGAAAACAAAACCACACCATACAGAATAGTGGGTCAGTGACTTATTATTAGCTGAGATGACTTTCTTTGTTAGGGCACCTGTGGAACAAATAAGCCATCCCCCTGATTCCAGTATCCATATGGATGAGTTATAAAAACATTCACTCACCACACAGGTGTTATGATAGCATCCATAGAGGCCAAACCATGTCAGCTTCCAGCTATGCTGTACAGTTGGTCACTGAACATGGGATACTGTAGGGATAAACACATTTTTCCAAACATGAACTCGATAAAGTGTTGGGAGAATCAGATGGGACATTTTTAGAAGTTGCCCTGTCTAAGGGGCTTTTATGTTATGCAGCACACAACAGGAAATGCTCTTTTTGGAAATGGTGCGGTTATGGTGCTGCCTGTGTAGAGCTTGCAGAAGGAAGGACGTGGATAGACTTCCAGGTGTTCTCTGTGAATTCACCAATTATCCGCTCTGTTCTCACATGGGGACAAACATACATTGTACAGGCTTTTTATTGGAGAATCAGAAAACGAACGACAATTTAAACTATTGCTGAAAAACTCATTTTTATAGGTCAGCTTTTCTCTAATCTTTATGAGATCAGAATGTGCATATTTATTCAAACTGTGAATCACTTTGCAACTTTGTGTTTTGAAAGGTTCTATACAAACTAAAGTTATTAGTATTGTGTAAATGACATTGGAGTTTTCACATGCACCCCCTTTGGCTAATATTTAGGGCTGCAGTGTATGTGTGAAATTCTGCTTCAAAGTCACAAATTCAGTGGTATTTATTTCAGAATTTGAAGGATTAAGCCTTTGTAGAAAGCTGATTGTACCTTTGGTAAAGAACATTTCATTTACCTATTTCATTTTTTTAATAAAAAAATATAATTCCTTTTTCAAAATAATAATGTCTTAAGTCACATTGATACACGTAAAGACTTCATTAAAATTTGATAGGTGAACGAGAACATTTGTTGGTGAGAATCCAGGGGAGGATGAGGATGCCTTAAATATCAGTCTTTCAGCACTCTGGAGGAAGGATCTGGTGGTAATAGCCACATCTGCTCCAGACATAACACATTACTATAAATACATTATAGCACTTCCTCAGCTCGGATCAAATGGCAGGTCTACATCTACGTTTTCAGTGATCTATATTTTTGATGGAGCATCTGTTCTGTGTATGTCTGTAACTTTCTAAAACCTTTGAGGTGCAAGGATTTCACTGTGTGAGGGAAAAAGATAACATTTACACCTCCCACATTCTTTCCAGTGAGCTACACAGCCAACATGTCTCAGAGAAAAACGGGTGGGTGGAAGGTCAGGACACTGTCATTTTGCAAAAAAAAAAAAAAAAAAAAAAGGTCACTTTCGACTCTTCCAAGTTTTTTTAAAGCTTTTTATTATTTTACTTTAATATTTCTGTACTTTTCTTGTAGCTTTCAGCTGTAAAGACACGTTGCACTTTACCCACAAGCTATACAATCCATAATATCTTGCTCACTTCCAATTTAATTGCAGATTATATTTGTTATTGCATTTTTTTACAGTCACAATTGATACTAAAAAGGGGGGTACAGACACATTTCAATGAAGAAATTAATAAAAAAAAAGTGAACAAAAATGAACTCATACAATAAATGGAACAATTTAACAATTTTGAATTCGCTTTCATATCTTAGCTTTTGCAGACAAATGTGGTGTTTTGAGCAATTTATATATTTATTGTTCATATTATAAAACAAGATATGTAAAAGCAAAACTGTATATACATTTATCAAACATCGAATGAATTATTTTTTTTCTTTTAAAATTTCATCGCTGGAACTTAAAACTCTAGTTTCAGAAAAACAAGACTGTTAAAGACTGTTCGCTCAGTCATATGCAAAGCTATATGATGATACACTGCTGTTCTTGTTATATGCAACCCATCTGTTACTATTTTTCCTGGTCTTCTTCAACTTTCTGATATCTGGTTCTTTCATTTTGTCTATAATGAGTAAGAACTAGTGATGAAAAATACCTAATCAGCCATCTGTGTTACACTCTTATTCTGCCATATAAATCGTATAGATTTGAATCATTCCCATTTAATTGGTTCAGTATTTAATTTTGGTGCAACTTGGCAGGAGATTGGTTCATTACTACCGACAGTCCTTTCTGAAGTAAGATATTCACGTAATTTGAACAGCCTAACTTCATCAAAGTGTAAAAGAAAAAAAAAATATTATATGAACTCTGAACTTTGACGTTAGTCCAAAGAAAGTTGAAAGGAAATTAATGCACTACAGTCTGTTTCACTCTATTTAAGATGAATAATGCCACCGAATAATTGCTACTAGATGGTAGCCACAGCTTATGTTTCTATTCGTTTCAAAACCATGTCAGTAATTAGACTTTATTTAAAATTAGCTCCAGTCTGTCTATTTAAATGGGGTAACAGAGCAAAGTATGAATCAGGCTTTCTGTGTGCAATGGCAGAGCAGCTGGTCTGACAGATATTAGCTCCTTTAGTGTGCTGACCACTTCACCAGGCCTGATAATATAACTCAGAAAATTGGATATGGTCAGTGAGGGACAAGTGGAGTGAGGAAATCAGAATTACTCCTCATTTGTATGTGATTTACATTTTTTCCATTGGTCTTTAAAAGGCCGGCATTGGACTCAATAAGAAGATTAAAAGCAAATATAGTTTTGACAAACCAGGGGCTCGGGTGAGAGCTATTCACTTTCACGTCAGCTTTAAGTCGAAAACTTGCTGTCAGGCCTGGTTGCTACTGTAGCTTATGGGGGATTTAAGTATCTTTTTGGCCCATGTTCTTTTAACCAAGTGTGCTGTGTGTTATTTTAAATCAGTGATAATATGTGAGTTGTGGGATGAAGAAAAGTAGAATTACACAGAAGTTTTGACCCTATAGCTACAATAATATATATTAAACAGATTCATACTGCACAGCGTGTAAGACCGCCACTGCATTTTTATTCTCTTGGAAGAGTAGCTTTTAGTTATTATGTCAGAAAAAGCACCATAATGTTCTGAAATCACTAATAAAAAAAAAAAGTGTGTCTCATCACACTGTGATTTTAAGCTGAATAGAATCACTACGGGCATTTTTGAGATCAATAGTTAATCTTTATCTTGGTAGATGAAAGTAATACATTTTTGACCTCTCTCAATTGTGCTCAGACTTAGGCGATGTTGTTTGCTGTCTCCATGCAACCACATGTCTTTATCTATTTTAGTGCTATCGGTGTCAAAGGCTTTGAGCTTCTTAGGGTTGTAGGGTTGAGAGGTCTAAAGCAGGCCGATGGCTAGATCCCACCAATAGCCATCATAGCATTGTGCTACACTGTATCCTGGCATGGGAGTGTGCGCCGCTGGGATGTACACCCTGGGAGGCAGTCAAGGATTGAAACACTGTTATTTGGCTGACAGCTGACCCAAGTTACTCATGACCCCTCCAGTCTTTGCAATGACAGCTTCACCCCATGAGCTTCCTCCACCTGACTGGCAGAATTCCAGTAAGTTGACAAATACCAAGACTGACTACTGCAAAATGATACAGCACATGAACATGCCAATTTCATAAAGAGTGTCTCCTGTAAACAAAACACCCCTCTGTGTGTAACAGGTACTACATGGTATTATGTCCCCTTGCAATTGAGCTACTGTTGTCTTTTAAGTTTTGCTTGATGATGCTGTTGATTGTTTTTCTAAGACAAGGTTATTAGAGTAAACCAAATCCCAAGCTAGGTGTGCCGGGGGAAAACACACACAAAACCCCCAAAAAGATTTCAGATGTCTTGTTTTTATTAGCTAAATAAAAACAAGACATCTGGGGGAAAAAAATGAAAACCACCTAAAACTACACTGTGGAAGCACAAATGTGACATGGCATATTTGTAGTATTCTATAACTATTCTTAAATATAAACTCTTACTCATGACAAATTATTATGCAAATTATTATACAGTTATAATGAAATAAAATTAAAACACAAACACATAAGCTAATTTAATAAAGATAAGAGAATGCACTCTGGAAACTCACTGAATGGAAACTGAATTAAAACAATAAAGAAACTAATGAGAATATAAGAAACTATAATAAGCCTGGGATAAGGGTATGGAATGAAGTCTGGATTTTGAGGGGGGCTATAAGTCAGCACTTTCTTTTGTAAAAGGCAAACAGATATTCTGCTCTCTCTTAAGAGATGGGATGAAGTATTGAATAAATAAAGTGTAGTCAAAAGATAAGTACAGAGACGAATCTCAGAGTTCTACACAGAGTAAATCGAAAACAAACTATTTCCTTTTTTCCAGGCGAATCTTTTCCTTTCGTTCTATCACCTGTCAGGATGGCAAAGCTGAGAGTCTGTGGAAATCACCTCTATCATTTGATATGCTTTCATGCCTTGCAAGAAAGCTGAATAATTAATGTGATTGTTTACTATATTTTCCCTTTTTGTTTTGCATGTGAATCATCTAGTAACTGAAGGAATCTAAGCTTTTTGTAGCCCTTGTATTGCTTTAACTCTGGGAATAAAAAAAAAATAAGACATTATTGATATTACAAGGTCTGTTTTTCCTCTGTCAGACCTCAACCAGGCTTAATTGGCCATACTTCAGAGGGACAATGATCCTAAGCCAGAGTTGCCTTAGAAGATTATAAGTTGTGTGCTTGCAATCCAGCAGACGTAATTGGGTGCTTAAAAAGTTAATAACTTTTGAATAAAAGTGCTCGTCAGCTTTTTAGCGCATCACATGTAATCTGTGACCAGGGCTCCAGAAGCCTGCATGTTAATGACGACTATAGGGATTTAATTAAACCATTTTGCTCCCCTTCCAGTATATTTGACTTCATGTTTCAAATGCATTCCAACTTAATTTCTCAGACATTATGATTTGAATAATGTCTTTGCATAAACCACTTTGAATTTAATTAAGATGCCCGTTTGTCTTCGGAAATCAACAGATGCCCTACTCTTAGTTTAAAATGTGTTTTGCTATACAGAGAGAGAAGACAAATAGAGCTTGGCTTATGAGGATTAAAAAGTTTGTTTTTAAACATGACATGAAATATAATTCCTTAACCTTTGGCATTGTATCCTCTATCCTGTGTTTGTGACTGAATCATGCTGCCAGGAGAGTTGTGCAGATTCTGATGACAGACTGCCCTCAGGTTAGCTTTCAGTGGAGAATAACTGAGTAATGAAAACCCAAATCAGATTTCTTGAAAATGAAAAATGGATTTTTCCACTGTGCATACAGTTTTGTGGGAGCTGTAAACATATAACAAGTCAATTCTAAGCTAGCAAAATTCATTTATAACGTGCTTTTAACAAACTGGGTCATTGTAAAATTATTTACAGACCAACAAAGCAGCAAAGCACATGGCTAAATACTAAAGGAGGGTAATATTATTTAGAATATTTAGAGGTGTGTGTGTTTGAGTGCATCATTCCTTCGTACAACAGTGCACAGAGGAATACAACATAAACCACAGTACACAAAACATCAGGATTGCAGTAATTCGCACAGAGAGGATCGAGGTAAACTAGCAAGCTGTTCTAAATCAGGGGTGTTATATATATGTTACCACTTCCTGCTCAGCGTCCAGTGGAAACATTCCTCCCAGAAGGCCTGTTAGCATACACTTGATAGCTCTCCTTGTTACCTCCATGATAAAACCACAAACAAACGGAAAATCCAGAACAAAGCTACTCCTGAACAAAGCAGGACAATGCTTTGTTCTGTATTCATCAACCTGATAAACAATAATAATCACAGTAATGATGTCTGTTCAAGGACGCTTGGGAGCCAGGGAGGTGGATAAGGGGAAGTGCAGGGGGTGCAGGGAGGAGATGGGTGTTGTTAATCTGAGAGGATGTGTGGAGTTTAGAGGGATAGGGAGGGGTGCCATGGCTGCTCACACTAAGATAAGGCTGCCTTCCTGCCACCGCTTACCACAGCCTCAGCCTCTTCCCAACAACACAGGGCTAGCTGCTCCCTTCCTAGGCCAGGGATTTTGCATGTATGCGATAAGATGCTCCTGAGCATTGCAAATAGCACAGGTATTAGCCTGCCCTCTTCTTCACAAAGGAATGCCGCAGAACAGCATGAGGGGACGGAGAGGATGAACCTAGACTGAAGCCAGCCACTGTTCTGGGTGAACAGATAAGTGGTGCTCTGACAAAAGGTTCAGAGAATGGAAGAGGTGGCCAGTGGCACCCCTGCTGGGCCAAATGAAGACAAGCTCACCATGTGGTCCCAAAATTCACATCCCACTTTTGTCAGCTGCAGTTGCCTTTAAAAAAATATAGATAGATAGATAAATTAACTCAGATACTCTGCTTGATGCTCGCTCATAAATCTGACATTGCATTATTGTGGGTAGAATATTCATTATTTTGATGATTTGGCTTCCAGATATAAAGCCAGCAAGCCAAAGTGTAAGCAAAATAAAGAGACATGCCAATTTTAAACACTAGACAAATAAACAAGATGAACAAAATATGTGCAGTTTGTGTATTTGATATAATTAGTTTGCCCACACAGCACGAAAAGACCACATCGTAATGAAGGGAAACTAATAAAAATCAATGAAACGAGGACTTGGATTTTTTTTTTCTGTGAAATTTCTTGTAATAAAAAAAACATTATGATCTGTGATTTTCATTTCTTCAAGGAGATGCAGCATCACTTAGGATTCTGCCAGGAAAAAGCAGAGAGCGAATGGTGATGTCTATTTCCCTACCAATATGTCTAACATATTGCGAGCTCATGATTGTAGGCTGATTGTGTGTGCTATATTAATTAGTATTCCATGACACGTGAACATTCCAGAGTAAGTCCCTGCACCATGAGCCACTTCTCAATGAAAAGAAATGAACAGATGTCCTAATCTACTCTACAGTGAGTCCAGGCAGACTTTAATTACAGTGTGCACAGTAGCACAAGTGAACCTGCCTGATTGAAGTAAACACTGTGTGATTGTCAGCACATTACTTTCCTCCAGAAATAACTTTTGCTTAATTAAGGACTGTGGAACTTCTGCTTAAAAGATATGCGTCATGCAAGACACTATCACTAACTGCTAAGTAAGCCACAACACAACCACGGACATATTGCAGACAGTGCAGAGTGTTTCATTTAAGGATGTACTTTCAGGGTGACCACTCTAAGTGCCCCTGTCAACTGCAGCCCTGACAGGCAGGGGAAACAGCTCACTGCACCACTGAGAGAAACAGCTGCTGACAAAGAAACAAAGTGAATCACTACTAATGTCAGGTGCCTGTAATTATTTCCCAAATTTTAGTAGCTGCAGACATGAAAATTCCACACCTTTGCTGCTCGTTTAAGAAATATATATTTTGCTCTTTATATCACCAAATACTACCTGTCATAAAAATATGTTTTAAGCTTGTGGGTGGACCTGCCAAAATATGTCTGTCAGGTCTTTGCATACATGGACTCTTGAATTGTTGTGTGCTCAAACTCACCTTAGACAGCAAAAGGCTGCACTCAACTTGTCGTCCTTATCTAATCTTTCAAATAGAGGGAGTTCTTTAGCTGAGTGAACTGCTTTGTTTGAGTTTTTGCCTTACCAGGGAATGTTTTAAGGGAGAAGGAGAGCAAGTAAGATGGGCAGTTTAGAACAGCATGTATTTATCCTTTCCTCATTTGATCACTATTCAGGTTGCATTTCATATAAAAGATTTATGCATGAGATACTGTAGACTATTAAAATTATTGTACTGATACAGATGGCCTACAGCAAGCACAGAGCCTTGTAGGAAAATATGCTGTCTGGTTAATTAAAGGTTAGCAAGCGATGATGACAATAACACCACACATGTGTGCAGACACACACACGCAGAGAGTTCTCAGTGACATACATAAAAAGTGCTGCTCGTCAAAACTCCAGTCAAAATGCTATTGAACACAAGACCATGTAGTTCCATAATCAAGTAGCAAACCCAATTCCAGAAACTAAAAACATACGAAATGGGATATTTTGGTGAACTACAACAACAAGAAACCTGACTTGGGTTACTAATGTACAGTGTAGTCCATATGTTTGTTGTTGTTTTTTTAATTAATTCAGGAGATGAGCGGTGATGGAGGAGCCAGATGAAGAAGAGGGAAAAGACATGATGAGAAAGATAGGATGAAACTATAGATGTAAAACTGTTAAATGATCATATATTTGCAATCTCTAAATTAAAAGTAACTTTAAAGCACTCTACATATGTGGTCGGTCTCTAGTTGCATAAATAAAATGCGATTAGGCAGATGCATCTCAGCCATTGTATTCACAATGGCAGTGCAACATGGAACCTTCCACAAACCTACACCTGTATGTGTCACATAATTTTCAGTTAACATAAAAAAAACTGAAACTTTATATTGGCCAACATACTTTTTTTAATATCCAAGTTCTACCAACAGCAAAGTAGAAACTAGCCAAAGTTTTCCTAAGATCTAACTATAAGCCGTGCTACAGCCTGTTCAGTTCTGCTTTTCTTCACTTTTGAAAATACATCCTTGGATGCTTGGTTGGCGTCAGGTGCTTTTGTTGTGTTTGCAGTAGTGGATAACAGCTCTTTCTTGCCCAGGCACATTGTGTTCTTTTCTTTGAATGTCTTCAACATTCTCGGCCATTCACTAAGAAGTAACATGGATATATCCGCCCATCAAATGTTTTGGGCAACTTTGCTATTTTTGTCCTTTCTAATACTCGACTAAACTTTTGCATAAATATAGCAAAAGTACTGCTTTGTGTTAGCGCATTACACAGAAATGTAATGTGTCTACAGTTCCAAACACTAATGGTGATCAGATGTAATGCCTCGAGCACCTGATTTTTAATCCTCACAGCTTGGGTACTATGGGGCTTATTTTATTGGAGTGTCATGACAGTGGGTGATTTCACATTGCTCTCATACAATATTAATTGCATTGTTTTCCAGCAAAATGGAAAAAAGAAAATCACAATAATGAAAGTTGCAAAGTCAAATATCACATTCATTTTTTCTCTGTTTTTTTCCTTTTAGGACATTGCCGGTAAAAATCTTTTTTTTTTTTTTTTTTTTTAAATCTTCTTTGTGCACAAGCATTTGAAGGTAAAGTCGTTTTTGTTTTTCAAATTAAAAAACATGACCGTGTCAAGAGTCTTTTGAATGAATCAGTGAATATCATCTATTCAGCAGCTCATTAAGAACATGGCTATTCTATACCCTTAGCCAGATAAAGATCGGTGTTCATTGTGTTAATTTACAGTATATAGCTCTGTGCAAAGATTTTTTTTTTTTTGTATTTTAAATGATAGATTCCCAAGATCCTGGTTTTGGACCACAAAACCAGGATTTTTACTCACATGGCACCAAATCCTGCAGTACTGTCAAAGCTGCTGCTGTCAGAGGGATATTCACATAGTGCTCATCGCGTGATTGCCTTGACACACTGGGTCATTGCAAAGACTGATCTAAGTCTTCTGTCAGTGTGCAGGGTTTCCAAAAGGGGAAAGGGAAATAATCTGTTTATTATCTGTTCCTGAATTGGTAGATTTCACTGCCTAAACACAGTAAAATAGTTTTTGGCATCTAAACTCTCCCAACCAGCTGGTGAAAATGAACAAATGGTGAGAGAAATGAAATCAACCACGTGTGCTAACCATAAACATAAAGAAAGTAACAACAACTTCTTAGATGATTAGCAATTGCAAATACACCAAACCAATCTGCATTTCTTGCTTAAAACCACAGCCCCCATAACACACATTCAATTCAATTCAATTTTATTTATATAGCGCCAAATCACAACAAATGTCGCCTCAAGGCGCTTCATAGATACAGAGAAAAGCCCAACAATCATATGACCCCCTATGAGCAAGCACTTTGGCGACAGTGGGAAGGAAAAACTCCCTTTTAACAGGAAGAAACCTCCGGCAGAACCAGGCTCAGGGAGGGGCGGCCATCTGCTGCGACCGGTTGGGGTGAGAGAAGGAAGACAGGATAAAGACATGCTGTGGAAGAGAGACAGAGATTAATAACAGATACGATTCAATACAGAGAGGTCTGTTAATACATAGTGAGTGAGAAAGGTGACTGGAAAGGAAAAACTCAATGCATCATGGGAATCCCCCGGCAGCCTACATCTATTGCAGCATAACTAAGGGAGGATTCAGGGTCACCTGGTCCAGCCCTAACTATATGCTTTAGCAAAAAGGAAGGTTTTAAGCCTAATCTTAAAAGTAGAGATAGTGTCTGTCTCCTGAATCCAAACTGGAAGCTGGTTCCACAGAAGAGGGGCCTGAAAACTGAAGGCTCTCCCTCCCATTCTACTTTTAAATACTCTAGGAACAACAAGTAGGCCTGCAGAGCGGGAGCGAAGTGCTCTAATAGGGTGATATGGTACTACAAGGTCATTAAGATAAGATGGGGCCTGATTATTTAAGACCTTGTATGTGAGGAGCAGGATTTTGAATTCAATTCTGGATTTAACAGGAAGCCAATGAAGGGAAGCCAAAACAGGAGAAATATGCTCTCTCCTTCTAGTCCCTGTCAGTACTCTTGCTGCAGCATTTTGGATTAACTGAAGGCTTTTCAGTGAGTTTTTTGGACATCCTGATAATAATGAATTGCAGTAGTCTAGCCTGGAAGTAATAAATGCATGAACTAGTTTTTCAGCGTCACTCTGAGACAGGATATTTCTAATTTTAGAGATGTTGCGCAAATGGAAGAACGCAGTCTTACATATTTGTTTAATATGTGCGTTGAAGGACATATCCTGGTCAAAAATGACTCCAAGGTTCCTCACAGTGTTACTGGAGGCCAAGGTAATGCCATCCAGAGTAAGAATCTGGTTAGATACCATATTTCTAAGCTTTTCAGCGCCGAGTACAATGACCTCAGTTTTATCTGAGTTAAGAAGCAGAAAGTTAGTGGCCATCCAAGTCTTTATGTCTTTAAGACATTCCTGCAGTTTAACTAATTGGTGTGTGTTATCTGGCTTCATGGACAGATAGAGCTGGGTGTCATCTGCATAGCAGTGAAAATGTATGCTATGTCTTCTAATGATGCTGCCTAGGGGAAGCATGTATAATGTAAACAGAATTGGTCCTAGCACCGAACCCTGTGGAACTCCATAATTAACCTCAGTGTGTGAAGAGGACTCTCCATTTACATGTACAAATTGGAGTCTATTAGATAGATATGATACAAACCACTGCAGTGCAATACCTGTAATACCTACAGCATGTTCTAATCGCTCTAATAGAATATTATGGTCAACAGTATCGAATGCTGCACTAAGGTCAAGAAGGACAAGCACAGAGATGAGTCCACTGTCAGAGGCCATAAGAAGATCATTTGTAACCTTCAATAAAGCTGTTTCTGTGCTGTGATGAACTCTGAAACCTGACTGAAACTCTTCAAATAAACCATTCCTCTGCAGATGATCTGTTAGCTGTTTGACAACTACTCTTTCAAGGATTTTTGATATGAAAGGAAGGTTGGAGATTGGCCTATAATTAGCTAAGACTGCTGGGTCTAGAGATGGCTTTTTGAGTAAAGGTTTAACTGCAGCCACCTTGAAGGCCTGTGGTACATAGCCGATTATTAGAGATAGGTTGATCATATATAAGATCGAAGAATTAATCAATGGCAGGACTTCTTTGAGCAGTTTTGTAGGAATGGGGTCTAAAAGACACGTTGATGGTTTGGAGGAAGTAATTATTGAAGTTAACTCAGAAAGATCGATTGGAAAAAAAGAGTCTAACTTAACATCAATGGAACTAAGAGTAGCTGTAGATAATATTACATCTGTGGGATGATTATTGGTAATTTTTTCTCTAATGATAAAAATTTTATTTGTGAAGAAGTTCATGAAGTCATCACTAGTTAACGTTAAAGGGATGGTTGGCTCAACAGAGCTCTGACTTTTTGTCAGCCTGGCTACAGTGCTGAAGAGAAACCTGGGGTTGTTCTTGTTTTCTTCAATCAGTGATGAGTAGTAAGCTGTTCTGGCTTTGCGGAGGGCTTTCTTATAAAGCAACAAACTATTTCTCCAGGCTAAATGATGATCCTCTAAATTTGTGACACGCCATTTCCTCTCCAGATTACGAGTCATCTGCTTTAGGGTACGTGTTTGAGAATTATACCACGGGGTCAGGTACTTCTGATTAGAGACCTTAGTTTTCACTGGAGCTACAGTATCCAGAGTCGTACGTAGTGAGGAGGTGAAATTATTAACAAGATAATCGACCTCTGTTGGGGTAGCGTTCAGATAGCTGCTCTGCTCTGTGTTGGTACAGGGCATTGACGATGATAACAGTGGCTGGATTATATTCTTAAACTTAGTTACAGCGTTTTCAGAAAGACATCTACTTTGATAAAGTCCACTCTCCACTGCTGCGTAATCAATTATTGTAAATGTAAATGTTATCAAGAAATGATCAGACAGGAGAGGGTTTTCAGGAAACACTGTTAAATGTTCAGTTTCTATGCCATATGTTAAAACAAGATCTAGAGTGTGATTAAAGTGGTGGGTGGGTTCTTTTACATTTTGAGAGAAACCAATTGAGTCTAACAACAGATTAAATGCCATGTTGAGGCTGTCATTTTTAGCATCTACATGGATGTTAAAATCACCCACAATAATTATTTTATCTGAGCTCAGAACTAAATTAGATATAAAGTCTGAGAAATCAGACAGAAACTCTGTGTAAGGCCCAGGTGGACGATAGATGATAACAAGTAAGACTGGTTTCTGAGTTTCACAGCTGGGGTGGACAATGCTAAGCATCAGGCTTTCAAATGAATTAAAAGTCTGTCTTGGTCTTTCATTAATTAATAGACTGGTGTGAAAAATTGCTGCCACACCACCCCCTCGACCTGTGCTTCGAGATTTCTGGTAGTTAGAATGACTCGGGGGTGTTGATTCATTTAAACTAACATAATCATCCTGCTGCAACCAGGTTTCTGTAAGGCAGAGTAAATCAATTTGTTGATCAATTATTAAGTCATGTACTAACAGAGACTTGGAGGAGAGAGACCTAATATTTAATAATCCACATTTCACTGTTTTACTCTTTGGTTCAGATGTGGATACTGTATTGTTCTTTCTTTGTGATCGTTTAAGTTGTTTGTTGCTGGTTTTTAGTTTGTTTTTTGTCTTTTTGGAAGCAGACACAGTCTCTATGGAGATGGGTTTTTGGGGGGGGTAGCAGGAGGAGAGAAGCTGCAGAGAGGCGTGTAAGACTGCAACTCTGCTTCCTGGTCCCAACTCTGGATAGTCATGTTTTGAGGGGTTTGAGCTCCCCTCTTTACATTTCCTAACAGTGACATCTGACAGGCTGTAGAAGCTTTCTGAGCAGTCACAGTGAGTTAAATCGAAAAAGCTGGACTCAGCAACAATCCACAAATATGTTAAAATAACTTGTTTTTTCAGGGCGTTGTATAGATCCATTGCTGCAATTATGGTAAGATGGAGACAAGAAAGATTGTCATCGGCCCTGACCTCTGCTTTCTCTGCAGGTAAAGGTCTGGTGACTTTGCGGTTCACCACAAGCCAATTTATTTACAGCCCTCCACTTGTGGCTGTGTAAATATTCTTCATGAGAGAGGAGGCTGTCACCAAAGCAACACACTTCATCAAAAACAACCCTTTCTTGTCAGGGGCTAATGTGAAGGTGTATATCACGCCATGCGCCCGCCCTCTGAGTAGTGAGATGCAGGGATTGTTACGAGTAATGGGACTCCCAGGGGGACTCTACACCTTCACTGAGTTTAAGTCTTCAGTTGGAAGGTGACACATAGTCTTGGCTGACAATAACCACAGGAAGCAGTGGGATTGTTATGATACAATAAGCTACAACAGGAATCGCTGTTTATCAGGGTAGATTTAAGGATTCTTGCCAGTTATTACATCATACAGATTCCTCATACCAGCAGGCCCCCAAAGGCAGGTCATACTGTGTGTCTAGAAATTAAATTTCTTACCAGTTATGGAATGACGCATCTGCCTCACTATAACAGTAGTCATAACTGTAATGGTGAATAATGGAAATAATCATCTATATTTTTCTGTGTTGTCTGCAACTAGCCCGAAGTTTTCAGTGTGACCTCCTTAAGGAGCAGTTATTGGATTAGGCTGTCATGCCAACGGACTGATGCGTGATCAAACACTTTATTCTCCTCAGCAGTCTTTATTACACACAATCCTTGAGGGAGGATGTGACTCATAAAGAGCTGTTATGAATCACTTACAGATGGATGCTTAGCCTGCAGTTAGAAATGGACAATACAATATGAGATAGAAGCATCTAATTTGAATCATTGTGTGACTATTGTGCCATTATCAGTTCACTTTCATCAGGTTGTGAACCATTAGCATGGTTTCCATGCCTATTTTCCTTCTATAGCCTCTAAATGGAGGCCTGGATGAGGCCTCGGGTCTATTTAGAGGGACCTCCTGGGGGCTAATGAGCTCACCACTCTAGGATGCATAATTTAACCATAAGCCACATTCCATGGTTCTCTGTGCTACAATAACTGAAATATTCATACGTTGTTTAAGCTGATACATTTGTAGATCAATTTACATCATGAAGAGGTCAAAGTAATTTGACAAATGCAACAATTTGAGAACATAAATAATGTTTTATATTATGAAGTCTGCTGTGGTGGTAATTCAAACTTAATCAAATTCATTCTTGGCTCAAGCTGCTGTACACACATGTAAAGTACAGTAATCGGGTAACTGCTAAATTGACATACATGATCTTCATATGTCCAGCAGGACTTTCATCTAAGCATCATCTAAATAAAAATAAGTGTGCACTTTTCATATGATCTTAAAAGGGGTTCAGTCTTTTAGAGTTAATCATAGTGAATTGAAAGAAGGTGGTTATGTGTTCTCCTGAAGCTCTGCCACAGGTAAGGTGTTTTGGAGGGAAACTAACTGCACCATCGTCCATTTTGTTTCTTGCTTAAAAACATTACTATAGGTCTGGAGTGCTAGACTTTAAAAGAAGAAATAAATAAATAAATAAATAAATAAATAAATAAAGACAGAATAGGACGAGTGTAGAGTCTTCATACATTTGTATGGGACTTCTTGTGGCTAAGAAGGTTATTGAGAAACATCAAAGGCAAACGTAATGCTCTGGCCAGCTAACAATGAGAGCTATCAAATAATATGATCAATATGATAATCATAGCAAATGTGATCTAAGTGAAACATTTTAGATTTTGTTTCTCTTCTGTAAATTAACTGACTACAACAAACTTGGATCAGTGTCATGTAGTAAGTAGAGGTATCAGCGATAACAGATAAGCTAATGTAGTGTAGTGGATACAACTGGCTTGCTGAAACATCTCTATTGTATTGCATTTGCAGATGATGATGATGATGATGATGAACAGATACCTGCTCTGTGAAAATCATCAGTCTTGACTTCACTCTGAGTAAAACTGTATTTACCTTTTTTTTTCTTTTTTTAATGGAAAGAAAAACTTTCTTTAAATAGTAAAGTGCCCTTAAATGCAAAGACACATCAAGCAGTGACGTGCCAGCAAAGTGATTTTCGAAGACATCAGCTGTCAAAGGTTGACACAACACAGACTTCACAATCTGTCACATGTAAATGTATTAGAGGTACAAAGACAATGCACTCTTAACACTAACTTGAAACTTCAGTTAATGGATGCACTCTTTGGAAACTACTGAACCTGCTGCTTTACATTATGCCTTCACTTTCTTGATGATTTCAATGGGAGTGTCAATAATATAATCCTGACTGACTTTGACTATGAAACAGTTAGCTTATCAAATTGACATTTTGGGCCAGCAGTTTTAATTTGATGTAAAGTTAAAACTTCTAAAGCACTGTTTTTCAAATTCTAGTGATTTCACATCCAGGGATGCTTTGAGGAGACAAGAGTGAAAATAGTGTGCTCTTAAAACATAGATACAAACCACAAGATATCACGGCTGTCCTTTGGTCTTATAAGGGTCAGATAATTCTGTAGTAGCTACTGCTATATTATTTGGACTACTATACACTTACCTTTATCTCAGAGTATTCTCCTGAATTTAAGTATACCTTGTGAGAAACTACAGCTGCCATCTGATCTTGGAGCTACAGTAGAAGGCATACTTTCAAAGAAAATACTGAGTATGCTGAATCCTGCTTTACTACTTTGCTATGACACATTTTATACTAATTTCACTTATACCTGTTGCCATAGAACTATATCTTCCCAATAGCTCTTTGAAAACATCACAAAAATGAAACTTTTTTGCATAAAAATAACTTTAGTGTTGCAGTAGTTGGCCAGTCGTATTTATAAAAGTAGCTTTATGTTGATAACTCTGATGCAAACATAGCAAACATGTTGATAGTGGCTTAACATACATAATAATAGAATATGTGTTGGAATTATTAAATTGAAACAACATATTTGCATTGCATATGGTACCTGAATACAGTAAAGATAAAATCGTTTAAATGTAAGCATTTAATAATAGCATACTGAGCTGTGAGATAGCTGTAAAGACTCGACATGAATAAAAAAACATCATATAAAAGTCATTTGAATACAACAAATTAAAATTAGAAAACGAATCCTGAATAAACATAATGTTAATGCATGCAATTGTTGTGCCTATTTTTTCATGTTAATCAAACTGATGTTTTTTTCAGTGCAGGGTACTCTGTTAAGTAATTACACTGGCAGCTGACGTCAGTATCTTAAGTGAGCTGTGCATGAGTTGACACTCATGTAAAACTAAAAACATTAATTTGCACCTAAGGTGATGATGATGTGTTTGTAATCACTCGTACATTTCAGAGTTAGCAATCAGAGGTTGTGCTTGATCGGCCTCTACTTCCTCATTGTTCCATACTAACACGTAATGTTTTATCTTTCTGTTCATTAATGAACACTAGAAGTTTCAGGGGGTTTGTTGTTTTTGTGTTTGAGTGTGTGCACGCACAGGTGTGTGTGTGTATATGTCTTGTAATTATCTGAAGTACATTCTGGTTGGACTGTTCAAAAGAAATACCCAGTTCAACAAAACAAAGTGAGACAATACCTCATCACACAGCCCACTCCTTTGCAGCATCTTCAAAAGGGATAATGGCACCTTTGCTAAGATGCAAATATAACACAAGTATAAAATTATAATCATCTCATGAAACATGAACATCATTGGGAAAAAAAAAAACATGAATATTTTTTTTGTGCATATTTATTTAACAACATTCATTCAGAGATGTGTCTTTTTTGAAAAGATAACAAGAGTTGGAAACAAAAACGACAAGACCATTTACTGTGATTAAAAGGATTTAGCTCATTATTAACTGTATTGATAATGCAATCGCTATGTGATCATTTGCAGAGGAATGGTTTATTTGAAGAGATTCATCCAGAATTTTGATTTGATTTCATCATAGCACTATTGAAGTCACTAATGATGCAGTGAACTCAGCTCTGTGCTTGTCCTGTCAGACCTCAGTGCACCATGCAAAGCTGTTGATAACAATATTTTACTAATCAACACTTTACCACGGTAACTTGAATACACGCTAGGTGTTAAAGGAATTGCCCTGCACTGGTTTGAATGATTTCCTGATAGATTCAGTTTGTACAAGTAAATTGAGAGTCTTTTCCACACACACAAGTTAGTTCGTCAGGGTTCTGAAATCTAAATTTTCATTGCTGTATTTATCTATGAAGCCAGATGACATTAATCTCTTAATTAAAATACAGGCATGTCTTAAAGATATGAAGGCCTTGATGTATTGTATTTATTATCTTCTAAATTCTGAAAAAAACTGAGCTTAATACTTGGCCCTAAAAATCTTAGAAATATGGTGTAACAAGATACTTCCTCTAGATGGCATTACCTTGGCCTCAAGTAACACTGTGATGAACCTTTGGGTCACAATGCCCTACACCATGCGCTGTAAACAAATATGTAGGACTGCTTTCTTTTATCAGTGTAATATTGTTAAGACTAGAAACATCCTTTCAGAGTTGATGGAAGTTGCTTTGAGGTTTGAGGAGTTACTAGCTAGACCACATTTCTACCATATTTGATTCTCTTCTGTGTTTCCCTGTTAAATCTAGAATTTAATGACTACATAGTCCTAATAGAGCACTTTACTGTTGAACTGTAGGCTTATTTGTGGTTCATAGGGTTTCCAGAAGTAGGATGGGAAGCAAAGCCTTTCAAGTCCCTACTGTGTAGCCAGCACCCAGTTTGGATTAGTGAAACAAATGCTCTCTAGCTTTAAGATTATGCCTAAAGCTTTCTTTGTTTCTTTCCTTCTTTCTTTTAATACAATTTGTAGTTCAAGCTCGATCAGGTGATCCAGAACAATTCCTTAGTTATGCTGCTAAAGGCTCAGCTGTTGGGTGACCTCCCATGGTCCATCCTCCATCCTCTCTTCTCCTAGCCTTTCACTTCCCAGGTGTTTATAGATTACTTTTGCAATTCCTGATTTTACCAGAAGATTCTTCCTGTTAAAAGGGACCTTTTCCTTCCCGTTGGCACCAAGTGTTTGGTCATGTAGAACAATTGACTAGAGACAAATATTAGAGGCATAATAATGAGCCAGTGTTCTCCAACTTCAAATGTTAAATTAAGCATTAAAAGAAGATGAAAAATAACAAAATTTAAAGTTAGTAGAGGTAAAAAAAAAAAAAAAAAAGATAAAAGGCTTAAAAAGGATGGTAATTTTATGAAAGTATGTTCCAGAACTGGCAAGCTGCAACAAGAAATTATTTCTTCTTTTCATGCATTTTACCATAAAGCTTCTGTCAGAGCATGAATTATATTAGGATCTCACATTTAAACCCACATCTCATTTGGAGATTTTCCTTTGGATCATGATCAGACTCTACATTTTCTACTTTCCATCTGTAAAGTCTTTAAATGTTCCATTCTGTGGATCTAAATTTGGCTGTTTGGGATAGAAATGGGTCAGTGTTTTGGTTTTCGGGCACATCATTTGGCTACACATTTATCAGGAGCATTGTATAAACACTGTATAGTGTTATGACATTAGTATGACTAACTTCAACTAATGTATGTTTTCACTCTTCCAACTTAGTCTTGTAAACTGAATGAAAAAAAAGAGTTTATTTTTACATTGTTTAAAATGACCATCTGACTTAACTCCACAAAAGAACAGTCTATTTTTTCATGCCCCTGCCTCTTACAAAGCCGATATGGTTCATCTCAACTGGAACAAGTTTAATAATTAATATTTCCAGTATACCATAAACCATTCACAAATTAGAGCTTTTATAATGTCAAATCCCTGGTTATATGTAAAAAAAACAAACAAACAAACAAAAACAAAAACGTGCATTGCTATATTGCAGCCACAAGTATGTACTAAAATGGTCACATGCAGGACTGAATGCATTGGAACTGACAAAGATCTTCAAGGCACTGTGTGGAACGTTCTTATATAGTAGCACATGTACTCAGCGCACACATGTCCATTACTTTTTCATTCAGTTCTCTTCTTCATCCACTTCTTTTCACATACTCCAATGCTGAGACACTATTGAGTAAATGGTTTTCACATGTGTTCTGTGAAATCATCGCCGATGCATCATGTGTCAACACTAAAAAGTGCCACTTACATCAAACGTGTTGCACTGGGAAGAGATTGGTTAATGCTTAAAGGCAGTACTGTACACTTTTGTTCTGGGAATAATAATCTATATTCACCAGTGACAGAATGAAGAATTAATTACTGGAGCATCAGGTTTACCCATCAGTTCATGTGTGAATCACCGAGATCACCACTTTGTTCAGCTACAATGGACCTGTCTAGCCTTACAGCACTTAATACCTTCATTCAAGAAATGTAGACATTTAACCATACTCTTTCTAAAGACTTACAGAATGCTATAAACCCATGAAACTACTGATAATTTCTATGTGGCTGAAGCTATCCTACTATCAACCACTTAGAAACAGCATTGTGTTTTTTAGAGCATTAAGCATTAGTGATGTTTACATATTCCTGATTTAGTCTAAGTCAGTTATAAGGGCATACACAAATCATTCCTGGTCACATATGACCAATTAAAACACACACACACACACACACACACACACACACACACACACACACACACACACACACACACACACACACACACACACAGCAACCATAGGAATGAATCTTAAATGCAAAAACATCCAAAAGAGCTTAAAAAGGTTCACAGGTTCACTACAACACAGCTGCTGCAGCTAAAGCAGAATGAGAGCGTGTGTGATAGGAAAAACAATGCACTAATGTGTGTGTGCTTTTTGAGTGGATGAGACTAGAAAAGTGGTATATTTAAAAAAAAAAAAAAAAAAAACTAAAGCTATTTAAAGCTTATCATGAGAGGCCAAAACTAGGCCATGTCTTCCTTGGTCCTGGTGATCTTGGTCATAGTATTTGCAAGAGAGTTACTGGTCAATAGTTTTGAACATAACTTGCTCTGCAGTGCATTAGGTCGGCAGCCTAATGGCAATGTACCCTGGTAAGAAATGAAGTACGGGTCTTTGGTATGTTTTTAAGACAGCTGATATAAGAAAAAAGATTTCTACGATAGTTTCAGGCTGCTAAAATTGTTGGGGGTTTTTTCAAATTTAGTGTCCGCATGTTAGGTTAGGTTTCTTTCCTCACAGCTGGTTAATGACACCAACCAAATCCTGCTGCTGCAGTAAAGAGAAAGAAACAAGTCAGTTATGTTTAGTAACAAGATTTTATGCCATTGGGTCAAAATATCAAGACCACATAATTTGACTAAAGTAAGAAAACTGCCAGTTGAAAGAAACCCTCGAGAAACATATCACCATATCAGCAAGGTTCTGACAAAGTTTCAAGCCTTTAAACATTGGTTAGTAAAAACAGCTGGTTCCTGGCAGCTTCTTTGGCCTGTGCTTCCCTGAGACATCGGGGCCAAGAGAAAATGCCACACTAAAATAGCATTTTGACCTTCAACCCCATCTTGTCATGTCTCTGAAAGACTACATGAGGTCTCCACAGCGAGCCTTAAGCTAAGCTGTTCTCTGTTCTCCACTATTTTTTGAGACATTATGCTGACCTTTATGTACTTGTGTGGGAGGCACAGGTCAATAATGCTGAGTGGTAGAATCACTGTCAAATACATTCTTTCAGTTTAACCTGAATGACAGATTATTCATTCTTGAAAGCTACTGTAATGGATGTGGGTACTAGGTCAAGAGCCCTGCTAACTCAACACATTCCACTATGGAGGTATTAATGTTAAGAGCTTCAAAATCACCATTCACTGAAGAACACATCTTCATGGCCAACAGAGATGTGTTTAAAAATCTTTTGGCTAAGCACATCAACATTTTGACAACGTGGAAATGTTAGCTTTCACCTTTTTGTTCTGGACTCGATGTTTTAGCAGGCTTTGGGTTACGTGAGAACCAGTGCATGCAGAGAGAGGATTTAAGATGCTATGAAAACACTACAATTGAACATCTGCATTCTAGTTGTGTTTAGGGTGTATTCAGTGATATGGTGATCCACAAGTCTTAGCGTGGGTGAGAGTGACTCTTGTAATACACAGTCTCTCTCTGTCACACACAGAAAGAACACATCTGGTCTATTATTTATCTCCACTCAAATTATAACTCCAAACCTGCCTGTATGTACAATTAACCACATTTAATTATATAGTCTATATCTATAAAAGTAACTGCTCGTCTGCCTTCACACACATATGAACCTGAGTGACATCCCATTCTTAATCCACAGGGTTTAATATGATGTTAGCCCACCCTTTGCAGCTATAACAGCTTCAACTCTCCAAGGAAAGGTTTTCAGAAGGTTTAGGATTGTTTATGGGATTTTTTGACAATGCGTTTGTGAGGTCAGACACTGATGTTGGAAGAGAAGATCTGGCTCACAGTATCTGTTCTAATTCTTCCCAAAGATGTTCTGTCAGGTTGAAGTCAGCACTCTGTGCAACCCAGTGAAGTTCTTCCACACCAAACAGGCTCATGCCTTTATGGACCTTGTTTTGTGTACTGGTGCACAGTCATGTTGGAACAAGAAGGGGCCAGCCCAAAACTGTTCCCACAAAGTTGGGAGCATAAAATTGTCTAAAATGTCAAGTTGGCCCCTCAACAAATGTTGAGTTTCTTTCAATGGAAATACGGTTCCGAGCTCAACTCCTGAAAAACAACCCCATAGCATAATCCCGCCTCCACCAAACTTTACACTTGGAACAGTGTCATCAGACAATATAACAACTATAAAAACACACTCTACAGAAAGTTAGCAACCTCTGCACACACTGCACCTCAGCATCAGCTAACACCGCTCTGGGATTTTATGTGGCCTACCACCTCATGGCTGAGTTGCTGTCATTCCCAATCGCTTCCACTTCACAACTGGATTTGTTTATAGGTGGCATCATATCACACTGAAATTCACTGAGCTCCTGAGAGTGACTTATTCTTTCACAAATATTTGTAAAAGCACTCTGAATTTTATACCCCTGTGGCCATGGATATACAATATAGCATAGATTGACTGCCAACTTTGGTTGCAGATGCATTGGCGTGTACGTTTTTGTTCGTTTTGTGGCATCCACTGTTCTGTTCATAAAAAAGGTGCTGATGAAATGCTGATGAGAATACAGAAGGGCCACCACTGCTACCTCTACACCGTAGCTGCTCAAACTGATATCCCATCTCGAGCTTTGCCTCTCTAAAACGTGAAATAGACACGCATGCAGAAGTTGCAGTAACAGCACAGGGAGGTGTCTATTACACATTTTGCCGTGATACTGGATTGAGCTGCTAGACTAGGCTATTTAAACGCTGATATCAGGAAAGTTTGCAAATGTCGTGACTGATTTGCAGACCAAATTCGATGCTTGTTTTCAATTTTACCTCTGAGCTCTATGAAATCTTGTAGTAAGCAATAACACAAAAATTGGATTATGGTGGTGTTAGTAGGGAAAAAAAAGTTTCTCTTCACTTCATGCATTTTGACACCAAATTCTAAACTGAAAAACGCAGTACGACATGTGACTGCTTAGGCCATTATGGCATTTGTATTAAGCAGCTGGTGAAAACCAAGAAGCAGCTGTTTGTTTAAGCATCTGTTTTATCGTATGTCCCCTTACAAGCACCAGATTTAAATTGGGTCTAAAAGTATATATCCAAGGGAATACGTGAATGAAAAGGATTGTGCTTCTGTACTTGGTATAGTCTCAGCTCAGCCCATATGTGAATCACAAACTCTTTGTAATAACTTGCATCTGTCAAGAGAGAGGATGTACCTGTCAGATCATTTAAATTACTACAACCATTGTTGAGATGGAAATGCTTGGATCAGCGTGTTTGACGTTGTGGAACTTTCAGGGCCCTGAAAGTATGCCTCGCTGAGTTTTGGTGGCTTTGCAAAGCAGAATTATGCTCTGTGAAATGTCTCTGTCCAAACTCGTGGAGTTGAATCAACAAACTCAGGTTGAGCTTGGATGTATTTCATAAACACACACAGTTCCCCACCAGCATAAGCCTGCCTTTCATTCACTTTGACTCACACACTTATATAATCAGTGTACACACACACACACACACACACACACACACACACACAGCAGACATTTACATACCGGGTGCTGCATGAATGATTGTCTTAATTTATGCTGTCACCATCAATACACTTTGACTGTACTGCAAGATGGTCACACTAGAAATTTTATACAAAAAAATGACTTTTTAATCATCCATTTATGGTATAAACTTCAAATACTTCTCATACAAAAAAGCATCTTTGCACAGGAAAATCCTGGATTTTAATTTACATTCATACACCTCACTCCTCCTCGTTCCCTATATTTAATAGCCTCTTGTAGATCCCTGACTGTTCATAAATCAAGAATTCAGCTTTGGTGCTATTACAAATTGAGTCATCTAGCAAACGCTGCTGTATCCATGATGCTTCAATGTTGAGTGCAGGAAAAGATGGAGAACAACAAAGGAAAGGCCTTACTTCATTTCCATGTTATTTTTCCATGACAGTTTCCAAGATATAGAACAAACCAGGTCTTATTTTTGGTCTAATAACCCAACACACCACAATAACTAAACACCTGCTTGTGAGCTAAATATAACATTCTTTACATGGGTTCTAAATGGAGAGACGTCCATTTATTTATTTTATTTTACAATTTTAGAGGCACCTAAATATATTTTTTAAATCAGTTTTTAGAACTGGATGTTTGATGTTTATTTGTTTTATTTGTGTTCGCATGTTCATTTTTTCAACTTTTTATCATATTGACTAGGGCTGGGTATCATCACTGATTTCTAGAATCGATTCAATTCCGATTCACAAGGCCCCGAATCGATTCGATCCACGATTCGATTTAATTCGATTCGATTCGATTCACTTTGATTTGAATCTGGGAAATTTTGACAGTCATAAATATTATAATTCAGATCAGTACATTTACATATTTTTGTATCTATAAAAAGGAAGCTGACACACACAAGACTTTATCAAAGGTGTGAGCGTCACAGCAGATGCCTTTGTGTCAAAGTAGCTGAAGATAAAACACATAAAAACATGAAGGCGATTTTCCTGGCCTGGGATTTTATAAAAATATTCTGCAGTACATCAAAAACGAAAGAAAACCATTAATCAACACATGAACATTACCTCTGAAGTTACAGCAGTTTTATTAGAGACACGGCTAAGCGTTTTGCATTTTGCATAATTTTAAAAAGTTTAAATTTGTTCAGTATTGAACGGCAGAAATTAGGTTTTCTTTTCGGAAGTATATAAAACGAAAAAAAAAAAAACGGCCGACAGCGCTGTAAACAACGGTAGACTTGTGCGTAACAAGCAAGCGAATAATGCAGAGAGAGAGAGAGAGAGAGAGAGAGAGAGAGAGAGAGAGAGAGAGAGAGAGAGATCTGTGCATCGTGATCGAAGCAAAACAGGGCGTGAACACAAAGCGCAGACCCGCCGACAGATCAGAATCAGCGAGCTGTCGGTTTTCAGCCCCGACCGTGAGAAAGGCAACATCTAACTGATTCTGATCCGCGGTTGCGCTGTGTGTTTAAGTCTTTGTGCAGAATCCGTTTTCCTGCTCTCATTTACTGTCTTAGCTGTTTGGTGGTTGTTGAAATTTTATGAGATTTCACCAGAGATTCTGGCATTTCGGACAAAATAAATTTATATTAAAAAATCGATTCAGGATTTTAATGAATCGATTTTACGTTATCCAAGCCAGAATCGATTTTAATCGATAAATCGATTATAAAAACCCACCCCTAATATTGACACACGTTCAGGCAAACTGAAACACCGACCCTTCATTGCACTTGCACCACATATGTTGAAATGTTGGTGGCAAGTCTGTCATCCTTCCTTCCCAAGAAAATCAAAGTCCTGTAAAATATGGCAATGTAGCATAACACATTGAGGGTCCTGTAAAATATGGCAATGTGTTATGCTACATTGCCATATTTTACAGGACCCTCAAACAACATACCACAGAAATATTACTGAATCTCAAACACATGATTGATTATCTGCGTCAGAACGCCCTAAAATTCTTATAGGTGCATGTTGAACAAGCCGTGGACTCGGGCTGTGCTGAGACATATAGAAAGCCTTGATATGGAGGGAATTTATAAATAAATGCCCTGCTGGCTGAACTAGGCTCTTGCTGGTTTTTACAAATGATTCCTTCTTGTCATGTCACCTGTAATGCATTTATTTAAGAAAAAAACAAAACTATTGCTATACATGTATACAGTACTGTGTAAGTAGTGTTGGAGTTTTGACTTCTTGAAATTCTATTCAGGTATAAATATTTGCAAACAAAGAAAAACAAGGGTGATAGAATTTTGAGCAGAGAAAACACTGAAAGCAGTTTATGATGTACAGCACGTCTTGAGCTACCCCTCAGTTCTTTATATATTGATGGAAAAAGGGAAAAATCGCTGTAGAGAGGCATCGAAATGTGCACATAGAAATAAAGTATATCAGGCAAAAACAAAGTTTGTACATTTCTGGCAAATTTAAAGTCAGTATTTAGTATGCCCACCCTTTTTCTTCAACACAGCCTCAACTCACTTTGGTCATTTCTTGAAGTTGTTGTCAGGAATACTTCTTCATACTTCTTGAAGGACATTCAAAGCTCAGTTGAAGTCTGAGCTCTGGGGAGGCCAATCCATGACTGATAGTTACTAACTGTGACTGGGTTTTTTTTTTCTATCCAGTTATGATGTTTCCTCATTGTGAGTGTGTTTGGGATCAGTCATGCCAAAAAGAAACTGTAGTATTGTATGGTGGATTAATCACTCCATGCCACTGCCACTTAATATCAATCCAGTTCTTGTATAATTTGGCATACTTCAATCTTTTTTCCCAAATTTCCTATCCTTAAGAATGGCTTCTTTGCAGCCTCCCTTGAACAAAGACCATTTATGATGCTTCTTCAGTGAACTTTAGATTAATAAACAAAAGGGTCAGATACATTTCTCAGGTTCTGTGTCAGGTCTTTGCTAGATTTTATTTAAAAATATGACTTTCACATACTGTTCATCCGCTGCAAGCCTGACACTTCTTTCATTCTCTACTTCTTCAGTTTCCAAGAAAATATTTCACCTTGGAAGCAAAGAAATTAGGGGTCATAAATGACACAAAATAGACATTATTGTGTATTTGAAAGAGCTCCTTATGATTTTTATGAGACTTTGATAAAAAAAAAAAAAAAAAACAATAATCAAGATGTTCCTGTGGGTTTGGGCAAGGTTGACACAAGAAGGAAAAATACATGCGTAATATTGAGAATATTTCTACCTACTGGGAATACAAACCACCTTCATCAAGAAACTGAGCAGCACCAGTGTGTCTGAGTTAAGAATGCGCGGCTACTTCAGTCTGTTTTGCTTGGAGTTTTGTGTCCCAACTGCAAAGCCTCTATGACTTTTAGGATTATAATGAGTCTGTGGTAGTGTCTGAAGGGATTATTCCAAAATAGCATTGTTCTCAAATGAACTCCTCTTCCATAATTACAATCCAACGAGATTACTGAACATTATACAAAACAAAAGTTTTGGGCTCGCTTTGTAAATTTTTTGTTCACTACTGGTTCATGATAAGGCTCAGAGTAGTCCCTTTGTTGCCTCTGTTTTTCCACAGTCAAGGTTAAAATTTTAAAGACTGGTATAACTGAAAGTCATAGCTTCAGTGACCTGTCTCTTAAATTTTGTAAGGAAGTGCACTGTTGCTATGTGCTGGATTCCTGAAGTACTTTCTGAGTAGAGCCCCTGCAGGGAAAACCTATTGCACCTTTTAAAGAAGTGCTAGTGCCAACGCTGCGAAAGAGACATATGAGACTGTGGACATCCAATTGATTTTCAGTCAACACATCCCTCACGTAGTCTTTTATGTGTTAAATTATTTAAGCACTGCAGCTTGAGGGAAGTGAGTTTATATCCTCCCAGAGGAGCAGGCAACTTACCTGTGTCACCGAGTATTTTGCATCAGGTATTTCACACAGATTCAACTGTATTAGTTAAATTGGTTTTCTCAATTGGCCTTTTCACCCGTGGGTTGAAAAGGTCTTAAGCTGGTGCTTTAGGGCACTGCACATTATCCTCACAGAGAAGGTTTCTATCATTACTACCATGTATTAGTAAATGGACCATTTCAAATTTCCCCTCCAAGCATCATTTTATCATCATACAATGGACTTTCCCCGGCGGCGTCTCTGATAAATGATCATACTCATTATTCTTCAAGGATTAGTGTCATAATCGATTTTGTCCGAACAGGCTGCATTCCACAATGTGTTCTTAATCCTATCCCCAAGAGATGCTGAACTTTGTCACATCCAATTAGGTCACATAAGTCAGTTAAACTGAGCAGCTTTTACAACTTCTTTTTTTACATGCTGTATAGTTGCTGAGCCATCCTTGGATAAGACCCGTCTTTATTCATTTCTGGCATTTGTAAAGGTTGTTGTGGGAGGATATTTGACATGCCTAGCATCTAATAGGTGTGGGGTTTATTTAGCATGCAATCATTCAAATATGCTTTTCATCAACAAACAGCACAGTTTAAACTTTGAATTCAATTGTGACTCACATGGCAACTTAAAAAAAAGAAGAAGAAGAAGATGTGTTCAGCCTTCAAGTCACTGGGTATCTTTGTAAAGCTGCCCTGTGTGTTCTCTGGCCCTTTGGTAATGGCTGCCCTGTACTCTATTCCCAGCTGCAAGATGGACCTGTGGTGCATGTGACATCTGTATCTGCCAATGGACGTGCTAAGCCTGTCAGCTCCACAGCACTGAGCCTGTCAGTCAGACTTGCTACGAACAGCCTGGGACCACAGCTGTCATAATGATCCAACAAAAGAAAAGAACAATCTGCTGATCTTCTCTTAGCCTGACTGAGACTGCGTGTGTTCTTAGCAGTAGTCAGTGGTCAGTTCAGCTAATATAGACCAGATACAGAATATGACGATCCTTCCCTGGCAACATTTTAGCATGATAATGATGGCGATGAATAGCATTATACAACAACACAAATTAAAGGGATTATATCTACTGAACTCTGACAATGACTGCACTGATTAGTTCATTCCTAAGCACTGTAGCATTAAAAGGGGTAAACTATAATTGTGAGGGACAGTTGGACTGGTTTAGAGTAGGTTTCTTGTAATTAAATAAGCTGCATAGTCAATAAATGCCATTTTAGTTAGCACAAAATTACATCCCTAGTGTTTAAACCATTCTAAATAAATCATGGCCTAAGAGATCTCTGTTAGTTACAGGCATCTGTTTGGTACAATATACATGAAAATTGGGCCCAGAGGTACATTGCTCTGACTCTTTTTTCTATATATATATATATATATATATATATATATATATATATATATATATATATACACATATATATATATATATATATATATAACTTTGCCATTTAGAGACAACTGTGAAAAGGTTAGTATGTCAGGTATTCTGGGAGGGCAGTTGGTACTTTAATGGTAAGCGAGTGTATGAATAGAGCTTACAAGAATAGCCAATTATATTTTAACAAGACTGCTCTAGACTGCTGATACTTCATTGATGTATACAGGGCTAAAACCCCTAATCCCCTGGGAATATTGGTAAGGTATAACGAGGCAGTTATTCAGACAAGATCAGTTCTGCCAGCCAATCGTTACACAGGCTGTCACTGCTGATAAAACTTGATGAATTGCTTTGTATAATAGCTTTAATAGTGTATGTTATAGTTTTTATCCATTTGTCAGCAAGCAGTTGAAGATCAGGGGGATAGACTGTATTTCTATATCTGTTAAAATTGCACTGCAATAATCTATCATGTGAACCACATGGCCAGGAATTATAGACTGTATTAGATTTTGTTGCCATCTTACAGCAAAATATTAAACTGGCTGAGAGATCCAAGAAAAAGAACACACATTAAAAAAAGTTTTAAAAAAAAAATGAAATCCAAGGAATTAATGGAAATAAATATCAGTTTAAAGCAAAAGAAATTATACAAACTAATTTTAAGAATCATTTATTTGAAAACACACAATAATACACATAAATAAGACACGCAACTCATCTACACATGAAGAAATATGATTATTTTTCAAGCAGCTGTATATACTATACATCTGAAATTGCATTGCACATCTGAAAAATACACACATACATATATACACACACACACACACACACACACACACGGTGGGCCATTTATATGGATACACCGTAATAACATGGGAATGGTTGGTGAGATTAAAGTCCTGTTTGTGGCACATTAGTATATGTGAGGGGGCAAACTCCTCAAGATGGGTGGTGACATCAAACTTATTGGTAATGTCACAAGAAACACAATGGTGTGCTTGGTTTCAACGTAACTTTATTCTTTCATGAGTTATTTACAAGTTTCTCTTTGTTCACAGCCATTGACATGTCGAAGAGGTTAACACGTGAGCCTATAGTGTAGCACTCGCCGCATGTCACTGGAGAGTGGCATTAGTCGAACATCCCTTTGGCAGATATTAGCTACTCACAAATGGCACCCTTACAAACTCCAGCTACTGCAGCATCTCAACGAGAATGACCCAGATCGGCGCACAGAATTTGCAGAATGCGCGAAACAAAAATTGGAACAGGACCCTCAGTTCATGCAGAAGATTTTGTTCAGTGATGAGGCAAACTTTTATGTGAATGGTGAAGTTAACAAACAAAACCACCACTATTGGTCTGACACTAACCCACATCGGATGGATCCCTCCAAGATCAACAACAAAAGTGATGGTTTGGTGTGGTATATGGGGTGCAACGATAGTGGGTCCATTCTTCATCAATGGAAACCTCAAGGCCACTGGATATTTGAAATTGCTACATGATGATGTGTTTCCCTCTTTATGCACTGAAGCTGGCACGTTCCCTGAGTTTTTCCAGCAAGATGGTGCACCAACACATTATGGGTGCCAGGTCCGAGCATTCCTAGATGAACAGTTTCCTGGAAAGTGGATTGGTCGTCGTGGGCCAGTTGAATGGCCCCCAAGGTCTCCCGATCTGACCCCTTAGACTTTTATCTTTGGGGTCATCTGAAGGAAATTGTCTATGGTGTGAAAATACGAGATGTGCAGCACCTGAAACTACAGATACTGGATGCCTGTGCTGGCATTTCTCCTGCGGTGTTGCTATCAGTGTGTGAAGAGGGTTGCATTGACAATCTAACACAATGCACATTTAACACATTTTATAAGTGGTCAGAAACTTGTAAATAACTCGTGAAAGAATAAAGTTACGTTGAAACCAAGCACACCGTTGTTTTTCTTGTGACATTACCAATATGTTTGATGTGTCACATGGCCCTCTTCCTATTGAAAAAACAAAAGTTGTATCCAAGATGGCCAACTTCTAAATGGCCACCACCCATCTTGAGGAGTTTGCCCCCTCACATATACTAATATGCCACAAACAGGACAGGACCAACCATTCCCATTTTATTACGGTGTATCCATATAAATGGCCCACCCTGTAGAATCCCAACACAGAAGTAGAATTTGTGTTTGTTACATGAAAGGTGTCCTGAGCAGTGGAATCTGCCTCTAATCCTTTTCTAATACAAGCTCAGACTAACATACGGAAGACAGGAAATGTGGTGCAGTAATTTTTTGTTGTTTTTGAACATAAAAATGTACTTTAAGTTTTGTTGTTGGTGGAACAAGTTTTCAAGGATCCAATGGCTGTTCACTTGGAGTGACTCCACTTCTTGTAAACGAACGGAAGCTCTTGCAAAGGGATTTAAAATGACAGTTCATATTTTTTCCCCTCCACTGTTAGTGTTCAACAAATGCAGCCAGGATTGTAATGAGGCTATGGGTTGTCTTTGCCTCCTGTTACCCAAAGCAGAGTTTTAACAAGGGCATTGTGAAGGGAATGCTGTCATATGGCTGAGTGTGAATACAACGCTGTCTGCATTCAGATTGTAGTCTCACTCTCCCTGCTCAATGAATAATGCAAAACTAGCTAGTCAGGTGATAAATTCTCAAGTGTAAATCCACGAAGCACATCACTGATGTGACTGTATTTTGACAGTACATCGTCAGATGGAAAGGGTTCAAACCAATCTGCAGAGAGCTGAGACAGGAAAACACTTCAGTGTTAACAGCTGCACTGTAACGGCTGACATTCGGAAGGATAAATGATCACAAATGCTTTGTTTCTGCACGGATGCTCTATGAGTGATCAGATAAACATAATTATTATGTGTTCGCAATGAAATGGGAAAATTGCACCTGTACCTTTGGGTCATGGACTACCACCAGGTGTAGTCATACCCAATTATTTCAGTGGTTCAGGTAATGATAGGTGGAGAGCAACAATAACAGTCTGTAGTCATTCAAATACCATTTCATTTGAAACTCACAAGAAACAATAACTTAAACAGGGCATGGGAAAAAAATTGCTTTAATGTCATTTTCTATAATAAGAAAATGTTTCTGCTTTAATTTCAGTAGCTTTACACTATTATTTAGTGCTTAGGTAACTAAGCTGACAGTTGCCATTAAGTTGCAGGTGGATTTGGCTGTCAGTATGAGGGTGACACTGCAAAGGAGTGAATGAGGCTTAAAAGAAAATAAAACCATAGTGTTGTCAGCAAAAGACTCATGACAAGAAGCCTGTACTAGGAGGTGGTATGAAGCTGGTTATCAACTTGAGTTAATTCATTATTTCCTTGCACATTAATACGAAAAGTGTGACGCTGACTAATTACAATTATGGCTAAATAACTCTGTTTTATTTTACAAAGGAAAATAAAAATGTACTATGGGGAAAATATAGAGGTTATACCTAGAATATAAAGTGAAAGTAAGACAGCTGCTGCAGACAAATCAGGGGTGTGAGTGTGTGCGAAAGGAAAAGCGATGCACAGTAGTTTAGTATTAAAAGCACTATAAATGCACATGTGCTTTAAGTGCTTTGGTCAGTAAGACTTGAAAAGTGCCACTAAATTAATGAAGTTCTGCCTGTTTGAAGGCAGAAAGGAAAGTAATCAAAAAAAATGCTGACTGTGGTTAGTTAACAGACTTATCAATATCATGATCGACTGTAATGAGTAGTCCATTATATTAACATTTAAATGTGCACAAAACATTTTTAATTTTTATTCTTTCTGCTGCAGCATCATTGGTGTTTAACAGAGCAAAGAACATATACCAAAACAGAATTCAAATATAGGCTTAAACTAGGCAAAGTGTGAATTTGATGTAAAGTCCACCAATTTACAAATAAGTGCCCTGCTTTAGGTTCATATAGTCATGCTTATAGGATAATATAATTGTTCTAAATGTGCTTGCAGCAAACAATAACTACATATAAAAATAGAGAAATCAAGTTATATACAGCAATTTAAAAAATAAAAATAAAAATCTCTCTGAGAGACAGAAAATGGTTTTAACAAAAAGCAAGTCTTTAATTATGGCTGATAGAGGAATGTAAAAATAAAAGGCAATGGCAAAACTAAACTATAACCTGAACTGGGGAAGCTAGGATTAACTATGAAAACTGTGACATGAAACATGAATCTGAACCGAAGCTTGAAAATCATCCTGTGACTTAAAGTAAAGCTAGAAAGAAACACTAGACCTTTCGAAATAACACAGGAAACATGGAGAGACACAGACACGCAACATAGCCTTGGCAATGGAACATGTAGACATAAAACATGTGACAGACTGGGGACGGACGGAACATAAGGAGGTAACTGGGAACAGAAAAGGGAGTCGATGGCACGGGCATAACTTACACATTTAACATGAGGGACAAGACAGACTGCACAGAGGACACAAAGAGACTCCATAAACACAGAGACCTAAAACATAAACCAGACTAAGATTCAACTAAGACAACATTATCTCATAAGTCAAAATAACCAACCCAACTACAACCTTAAGAACAACACACAAACGAAACATTATTTTAACATAAGACAACAACACCAAATAAATTCAAAACACTGGGTCACAGACCCAGGCCCTGACAGGGCCCTAATAAGAAGAAAGAAAACCCAGGGTTAACCCCAAAGTTACTTGGATAACCCCAAACCCTGCAGTACACACCCCAGGACTTCATGATACGATACAAACTCCTGGTAAATCTAAATCAGAAATATGAGGAGCACAGCTGACAAATTAAAAAAGTAAAACTTCTGTCAAGGTAACGAATAAACAAAAGTGTAGAGAGAAAGAAAAATGAAAAGTTCATGACCTGAAGCATACCACCTCATCTGTAAAAGAATGTGGTGCTTCTGTTGCAGCTAGGGCATGTGTGACTGCCAATGTAACTGGCATTTGTCTGCGATTTCACTGCCACAAACAGAAGCAACAGCATGGATGTTCATACAGTTTGTATACTCAGATTCAACCAAATGCTTCATTACACAAAGTTGATACAAGCAGAAAAGGAATCTTATGCATATAGTCAAAGCAAGCCCAAAAAAAAGAGGTCAAAGATAAGACGTGGAATTCAGTGACTGTATCACCTGATCAACTGTCTTTTTTAAACATGATTTCATCCACATTTGTGATATTTACATTTTTTCATCTAAACTACTGAAAGGTTAATGCTTTCATTTCATCAACCCTTATGAACTGTTCATATGTATGTTTGTTCTTCATTTGAAGGTGTAGCTGTTCTACAATTTCATTTTGCATCATTTAATGACAAAGGCTTCCATTTTTTGTTTTTAAAACACATTTTTGGAGAAAACATCCATGATAAGAAAATATAATGTTCTGTTTGACCTAATACAAGGAAATATATTCATTTAACTATATACTGAAAGTGAAAATGTCAAGCATATTCAGGATCTCCATGCAAAATAATCACAACCATTAAATACTTACTGCTATATGAGAGAAAAAAATCTCAGAGCTGCCATCTAGTTATAAGATTGACTATTTGTTCATTTAAAGCAGACTAATTTGAATGTGTGGGACTTTCACATGAGTTTCCAAAACTCACTAAAATGGCAGCTTATGTGTCTTTATAATCTTGTGACCCTCATATCCCTCTTTTGATCCCCATTTTAACATCAGTTAGATTCATCTCAATTCTCTAAGAATAAATCTCAGTATAAATCATAAATACATTGATTTTTTTTTGATGTTCTGTGTTCCTTGACTTGTACAAAATGTACCAAAAATTACTTGAACAGCACAAAATTCTACAATGTTTTCATTTTTGTATTCGGGGTCAGAAAAAATGATCATCTCTGAGGGTAAAAGTGCAACATTTGGGGTATTCTTACTGCAGTTCAATCTCAAATTTTGGCCCAAACAGTAATGATTAAAAAAGGATTTTCTTCACATGTTTCTGTGTCTTTTAATAATTTAATTACAAGCTTTTTATGCTAAAGTACACCTTGACACCAGTACACATAAAACATTTTAGAAAGACGTGCAGGTTAAGAATGTTTCATGTCCTACAATCATCATAAGCAGTTTGAGTGAAATTGACAGTCCAGAGCAAAAGGTGCAGAGAGTGATCTCTTTCAGAAATGCTTCTCACCGTGTTAACAGTGTGTTTTGACTAACTCAGTTTAGCTTAATTAGACATATTCTGTATTTTTAATAGAGTTCTAAATCTGTCTAAGACTAAACAGAAATCGTAAGAAAGTCTAGAACTAGATTAGAGCGTGTCCTTGATACAATGCTCTGTACTATGCACACACATTGACGGAGTGTATAGAAGAACAGAGACCAGTGCACTTAAAAATGCAAGTGGTGCACAGGTGCATGGAGGCATGTGCATGTGCTATGGAAGGCAACGCAATTCATGTTTTGCCTACATCGCCACAGGCTCTCCTCTCTTCAAGCTTCATTGCTGCAACCAGTCTAACCACAAACATCGCCTGCTTAGACATTGATCTGTTGGTTTGATTTGGGCCCACTCCAAACTGGTACACATCCAAGTGATTTCTAATTATCATCACGGTAACACATGAAGAGGTAAGTTGACTGTAACACATTGGCATCTCTCTCATTAAGTCCTAGAACAGGAGAATGGCTTTACGTACAAGAGCAATTAAGCCTTGATGCCACTGCAGACTTACTCTTTTCCACTGGTTTACATCATTAGGGCTCAAAAGTGCTGCACTCTGCCTGTGGGAACCAGCTCCCAAGCCCTCAGAGCCACCTCAGATATCAAAAGGATGTTTGAATGTGCTTTGATTACGTGCACATTTTCAGAACAGGTGCAGTCAAAAAATCCCTTGCTCTGCCATGAAAATGAAAGTGTGTTTGGCTAATATGCCATTAGGATACTGAGTGTGAGACGCACAGCATTTATAATTAAAACTCTGGGTGAAAAGTATTTTGAAAAATAACCCTCACATGTCTATAAATGTTAATGGAAACAGCACGACAGTGAAAGTCAAACCTATTATTTTATACCTTCACACAGGAGCTAGATAATGCTTTATGACTAATCCGAGTACTTTACTATGCTTACTTTCTTTGTATATGGTTGTGTATGTATTATTTTTAACAGCTTATTATCATCATCATGCAACCAGAGATCTGAACAGTCACAGCAATCTGTTAGATATTTGTCATACCTGAACCCCTACTTGGCTAAAATCAGCTTTTTGGCCAATTCCCACTCAATGCAATTTTCACATATGGAGCCCAAGGGTGGGAAGAGAAGAGGAGTTACCCAGGAGGGCCATCCCTGTTATTTCTAAATCAACAACTGTGCCTAAAGCCGACTGCATCCAAATTCTGTCACTTGAAACCTGCCAAAACCCAGGCCTGTTTCTGCTTCCTACCAGCTTCCACACACTGTGTCCGATGGTTCCCTGCCTCAGTCCTCCTGCCATTCACATTCTGGTCTCTTGTTTCTTGGCAAATTAGACGTTTGCTGTAAAATACAAGCCACGCATGCTCAGCATCTTTATGTTCATAGCGATGGAGAGGGAGGACGCTTCAGGCAACGACTGAGATATAGATTTCTAACTGCAGAGTTTTCCAGTAAAATATGCATACATCGGACACATGTGCTCCTTACTATGCACAGTTCTGGCTATATATTTAGGGATCAGAGATGTTTCTTATTACCAAGAAAGATATTCCAGTTTATTTGGGGGGGTTTTAAACATAGAAAAAGAAAACCCAGATCTTCCTATTAATCATATTAGCAGTAAAGCGCTGAGTACAAGAACATGGATGATAATTTAATGTGGTCATGTGACAAGGACAAGATGCAGAAATCCATTCTCCATATACGCAGATATCTTAGGGATTGCCTAACATCAAACCTACGGATACAATCTTTTTGTTTTGTTTTTTTTTTCAATCAAATAAGAACAACAAACAGTGCAAAGGTCAGTGGAGCATTATTAGCACATACTAAGTTGAACCTTGAGATGAAGAGAACTTTAGATAACAGATACAATAAGTGCTGCAACCTTGACCACGCTCACCTCAGAAGTTTCAGAAAAACGCAAACAAGCCAATGCATCATGTGGCACTTTGATGCTGAACAATAACGGAAAACAAGGTTACAGGACCAATTATGAAGATGCTGCACTGGTATACATTTTTTTTAACAAGGGCACCACTTTATACTCTCGGCTCGCTTTCCTGTTCCAATGTGAGATTTAGTTTCAGAAATAAAATTGCTTTGTTCGATTTAGCAGTGTTTGTATAATGTAGGATTTGCTATATATACAGTACAATAGGTTTAGCAACCATCTCTCCTTGTTAAAGGGGAAATGGTTTGTTGCTCCACCACCCATTCAGCAAAAAGGACTTGCATCAAAGAACAGACCATAAATGATGAATAGTTAGACTCGGTAGCTGCTGTTTGAGGGATTTCCGAGCAAATCTGAGCTGTTAGGAGCTATAATTCTGCTTAGAAATCAAATCTAACTTAAAAACAGCAAATATTGACACATTTACTATTTATTTTAGTTCAATCAGCTGCTGTATATGAAATGCCAAAGCTTGTTTTCAAGACCCAATAAAGAATGAGTGGTTAACTCCAGCTGTATTAGTGAGGCAAGAGTCAACTTATCTATTAGCTTGGTGGCACTTACATCTTGAAAAGACTTGAACAGCTCCGTCTTTCGCTCCCTAAGTGGTGTGCCTCATCATTGTAGTTCATTTTTACTTTTCTGAGTGGTGGGCTCTCACAGAAATGTATACGTGCAGAGAAGGTGCTGTCTGACTACAAAAGGTCAACTTTTTCACTCCCTCAGCTGTGTGAGTTTCACACCTGAGACAGGTTACTTGATTAGGGATCTCAAGAATCTGCTGCACATGTGCCTCACACTGGTGCATTTGACGCCATCTATACAAGTAATAGTCCAGTTAAAATCTATCATATCTCCAATAGTAATTTTTCAACAGATGTATTAGTTGACTTTTCGTTGTTTTCTTTATTTTAAATATGGTTTTATATGACTGTGTCCAAAGACTTGCTTGCTAAGTTAACTGGTGATTCGAAACTGGTTTTAGGTGCGGATGGATGGTTATATAATTTGAAGCTGTCCACTTTACAAAAAAGCTAGTGAACAATTACTTCAGTCAGTTGTTTTACAGTGTTCTTGGCTACAACCCGTAGTGGTGATTTAGCTTATTTTATTCAAACCAGGGTTTTAATAGTTTTGCAATTTTCATTAGTTTTTATTTTTATTTAGTTTTGACTTCAGATTTTCAATTTTATATCAGTTTTAATTAGTTTTTACCAATTGTTTGCTAGTTTAGTTTTTATTTTTTGAAAATCCTTAGTTTTAGTTTAGTTTTGATTAGTTTCAGTTATAGTTTTAGTTGTGTTTGCAATAATTAAGTGTAACAAAATCCCAGTTTCATCATATCAGTCATTCTCTTCTGCTTATCCTTGGGTATGTTGCTATTCCAGCTACCATACCCTGCACCCTGGACAGGTCGCCTGTCTGTCGCAGGGCTAACACGCAGAGACAGACAACTCACATTCCCACCTATGGGTTCTTTAAATAAATGAATAAAGGCAGATGAACAACCATTGATACCAGGCAACTATAAAACGTATATCTTGGCCCCAATGAGACTATTAACTCTTGCAGCACCGGGTGTTCGTAATTTTGGTTCAAGTGAATTGATAAACTTTTTGAAGGTAATTGACTCACACAGTTGTGTAGATATCCCAGTCCTGTTGTCTCGGGATGCATCACGCTGCCTTGCCTGGGGTTAGCTTCTGTTTTCTGGGGATGAGGGTTGAGTGTGCTCCCTTACCTTCTCAAGGTAAGCTAGGTTAGCCTTCTTGTGTGAGCTTTTCAAGTGCACTTTAAGGTTTGTGGGATTTTTTTCCCTTTAGAAATGTCCCTCATAATTTGTCTGTTTCCACTACAAGACACTTGCTTTATCCAAAACACAGTCATATTCAAAGTAATCCCAAATTGGACTCTGGCGCTTTCTTCCGACTTTTCCTGACATGATTCTGCGCGTGGACGGAGCAGCAACACAGACGACTCGACTAACGTACTGCCACCTGCTGGCATAATGAGACACAGCAAGAAAAAAATCTGGAAACTAAACTTCATTTTCACCCTTGACTATTGTATGACACGCACACATCAATGAAAAATAAACACATTTTTGCTATAAATTCAGTTAGTTTTAGTTAGTTTTGTGAACACTCATTCCAGTTTTAGTTAGCTTTCCTTTTTTTGTTTTTATTTTTATTTCCGTTAACGAAAATGTTTTTTCACTTCTAGTTTTCGTTATTTCGTTAGTTTTCGTTAACGATAATAACCTTGATTCAAACCTCTATTCTTCTTCCCAAATTAGCAATTGGGCAAGACACTTCACCCGTTGCCTGCTGGTGGTGGTCAGAGGGCCCGGTGGCGCCAGTGTCCGGCAACCTCTGTCAGTGCGCCCGAGGGTGGCTGTGGCTACAATGTAGCTTACAATCACCAGTGTGTGAATGTGTGCGTGAATGGGTGGATGACTGGATGTGTAAAGCGCTTTGGGGTCCTTAGGGACTAGAAAAGCGCTATACAGGCCATTTACCATTTACCTTAACCTCCTAGGACCTGGCGTCCACATATGTGGACATCACATTTTGGGACGTCTAGACCAAAATACTTAATTTTTCTCTACAAGGGCCTGATATCCACTTACGAGAACATTATACTGCCACTGTTCTATCAAAATTTGAAACAAATGTCCTCATATGTGGATCTCATTTTTCTCAAAAACAAAAATTAGGTAAAAAAAAAAAAATCTGGTAATTCTTTAGGTCCCAATCAACCCAAATAGCAAAGAAAAATTAAAAATGCATGCCATGAAAGAGTTCGGGTCTTAGGAGGTTAACATCAAAAAGACTGAAACGTTGAGTTCACTAACTATCACTTGGAACCCAAAAAAGCATCAACAAGGAAAGTCTGAGGTAAGGTCACTTAAGAATGATTAGTGTGCACAAAGAATGAACCTTGAGATGAAGGGAAAAAAGAAAACAGATAAATCTTGCCACATATATCCAGCACTTGCATACTGGAAAGTAACAAGGTTACACTTTCTACTTTCAAGGATGCTGTGAGTCATCAAAGAAAAAACTGGCTTTACTGTAGGCCCTGTCATCCAGTGTAGCTGTTTTTGTCAGCACCAGAATTTCTTTATTTGTCCTGTGAAAAATATATATACATGGTACTACCCTGATATCATAGTTGCAAGGGAAATGTACTCCAAGTAAACTGATGTATGATCACAGTACACGGGCAACACATCTTTTGTAGGAATAGGTGCCGTAAAAAGACACGTAGACTTGGCACAACTATATAGATAATCCTCTGAACATTCAGTCGCTTCGCTATACATTTTAAGACAGCTTCAAGTATAGAGCAATCATAGTTTTAGAGTAAGGTATGATTAGTCTATAACAACCAAACAGCTTAACATGATGGGATTATAGTGAACAACATGAGGGACCTATTAGGGAGATTTTAGAACACGGACATAATTCCTGGGGCTGGAAAGTGTGATAATGTGCAAAAAGCAATGCTGACAGACAGTCTAAGATAAGTGGAGCCCCACAGTAATGTTTCTGCAATAATGCATATCATGGGTATATGTCGCAGAGCAGAAATACAGGTTGACAGCTCGGTGGGTGGAAGAAGGAATCTAGAATTTGTTTGGTTAATGTACAGAACCAGTGGGAATAAATTACTACATGAATAAGGTAGTCATACTGAGTGAGCTGAGGACTGTATGTGTTGTAAATATATTGGCATTTCAGATTTACATATTGTAATACACTTTATTTAGAAAATGCCATAAACGGCATTTATAGTCTCTCCTTCATTTATTTCCTGTGATATTAGGTTAAAAAAATCACTTTTTTTCTTTTTGACTTAAATGCAAGGCCACCTGGGTTGGCTGGAAGACTGTTTACTTAGCCTGGCAGGGCGAAGGACACTGTCTCAGCTGAACTATGGACATGCACACACATACATGTACTGATACTGATAAGCACTCACTGACGCATCACCGTCCCTACCCCAGATCCAACGCCACCTCCAACGCTTACCTCCCCTCTGATGTGGACATCAGGTCAGCTGGAGGCGCAGTCGAAGATTTCAGCGGTCCCAGATCAGATGTACACACTGGAACTCTTTCCCATGTTGCTTGTCTGTGTTTATTGTGCTATGGTGTGTTGATATCTGTGCATTCCTGTATTATCCTTTTGTGTTGCACATTTAGATGTTTTTTTTCCTCGCTACCTAGCCTGACCTGTCTCCCCAATGTGATGTTTGTGTATTGTATGTACGGTCGGCAAGGTCTGTCATCTCGGTTGTGGGCGAAAGACCTGCAACTGACAAATAAAGGCTATCTCATCTCTCTCTCATCAAATGCGATGTAATGTAATAATAGCCATTTAATTAATGTGAAGTATTCACATCAGACTCAAAAAGGAAATGTTCCTCATATTACTGGTTAACTCAAAATTACTGGGTTTTCTGGTTATAGAGTAAGGTTTTCTTATTTCCATTATAGGGCTAAAGCACAAAAAAGCCTTTGTGTAAATGGCGAATTTATACTTAATGTTAAAGGTCTACAACCGGCAGTTGTACCACAATGAGCAAGTGGTAAGATACCTAACATAAAATTGCTTCCAGGTAATCATAGGTCTTTGAGCCAGAACCACCTGCAGGGTAATAGTCCATTCTCTTTTTCTTGGGAACAAGTTAATCTTATTCCAAGTTAATCATGTGTGGATCCCACTTGAAGAGCATATCAAAATTACATTGACCATGTGGTAATAGTTAGGTTAAACTGAAGATAATGTTTAATACCTGCAGTGGCGTTTAAAATAAGTAAATAATGATGTTTGAGGCCAGCTCGAAATATTTCCCCTGGAAGAGCATATGTCTCAAAATTGAGGGACGCGATTCATATTAGAAATTAAAGTGCTCATGCTGATAGTGGCTTTCGTGCTCGTGTTTATCAGATAGGATCTACAAGTTTACCTATCGTGGTCCCTCAGTCCTCCTGAGCTGCCCACTCCAGGCTTTGTTTTCTCTCTGTCTCCCTCTCCTTTCTCTATGCTTGTGTGTACATCCGTGTTCATGAGCGGGACTCATCATGGGTTCCTGCCTCTGGCTGAACACGCCTGCAGCAATCAACCACCTGTTCCAGATGATCTCATCAGCAGGCCAGTACTTAAGGTGGTGGCTGAGATTCATTCTTTGCTGGATTGTTGAACTATGCTGTTAGTAAAGCCCTGGCTCTTTAGTCTAGTGTGTTTCCCTTACAACTAATCTCATTGTTCTTTCCTTCGTTTTACAGACCTTCCCTGGATTTTTCCCTCCCTGGAGTGCTTGGAGAGACTACCTGAGCTGAATGAGAAAGGAGAGTTTGGATTGCTTGGATGGCCCTTTTGCCTGGATCCTTGGAGCCTCTGTTTCCCCCATCACAACCTGTATATATCACCCTGTTGTTTTCACTGTGAATAAATGCGCAAAACCTGACCTCTGAGTCCTGCCATTGAATCCATTCCGCCCAGTATTCTTATATTACCATTTTAACATTTGTTCTAGTAAGTAGTGCAGCCCAGGTACATGGGGGTAATAGCCTTAGTTTGAGTCATAAAAAATGTTTTGAACAACTTTAGCCCATTTAGCACCAGCACCACTTCTTGTGCCCATTCAATCAGAAGATATTGGAAATAGAAACTTTGACCTGCTAGAAATGTAGTGCAACATTTTCTGCACAGTTTGTCTTGAGCAAAATATCATCTGATTTGCGATCCAGACAAAAAAGATTTTAAAAAAATGCAATTTTTTTTTAATTAAAAAAAAATATGTGGAGCTCTGGTAACAGTGTATTTTATCTCCATTGTTAGCTTGTGAAAAGAGAACATAGTATTAGAACATTTACTAAAAAAAAAATACTGATAATTATGCTATCCTCGAAAGTCACCCACACAAGAAAACAATGAATGTTAAGTTAAATAATGAATTGTGAAAAATACAGTATGACATTGTTCTCACTCCATCTTGCTCAGCATGAGTAGATTTTCCATCTGCAGTATTAGCTTCCTGTCCATAGAGACCCTTACATAATGTATCTGATAAGCTCTGACTGTCCCTGACATCCTCTCACTGAGCTTTTCATATTGCATGAGCATTAAACCTTAGGCACACCAGCCAATTTGATATGTATACATATTCTGTCTCCAGTGGTTATACTCTGTAAGATTACCTTCTACTTTATGCCACCTGGATTGTTGATATCACAATAAAAGTCCTTTGGGGTATCGGGTTTATTCAATTTTGCCACCTAATTTCTTAAATCTGAGCTAGGATCCCTGTGGCTGTGTGGTAATACTCAGGCACTAGAACATTAAACTGTTTAGTTAAACTTGCTCTGCATGCCAAAGGGGTAATCCTATATTAGAGATGAGACCAAAAAAAATCCCACAGACTCTGGCAAATACAGAAACCCTTTAGACTGTGACAGCAACATAATCGCTTCAGTAACCATTGGCTTATTTGTCTGCCTGGCCCATTTTGATTTACTGTGTGACAACTACCTCAAGCAATAAGAAAGAACCAGTGAGTCCAATCTGTTAAAAAAATGGTGGGATGGGGGGTGTTGAGAAATGCTCCTCAGATATGCCCACTCTCTATTGTGTTAATGTCTCCTAAGCAAAAAAGAAAGCAATAGCTGATATGTCTTTTGTTGACAGTTGCTCTGACATTAATACCGTTTTTGTACCTTTTCCATTATACAGAGTGTCCAAGAGAAAGGCATCTTTGTAAACTGGGATTATGGGCATCTGTTTGCACTTTGCAAACAGTGGCTGTTCATGAATTCAGAGCACTAACTCATCCGCTGTTTGTACTGTATACTCCAAGTGTGACCTTCGCAGTGCACAACAGCCTTTACTGTGAACTCCCACTCTGTCTTAACTCTGTAACAACAGGGGAGTAAACCTCGCATTTGTATCCAGCATCCTCTGACTGCTCTTAATGAAATGATGCTACTTCTCTAGAAAGAAGTGTGGGTTTTTTAAAGTGTTAATTGTTTTTTTTTAATCAAATTAGGAATTAGCATAATATAATTCATGAAAAATAGAACTTTACTGACCCCACAGGAGAAATAACAATAAAATAGAAAATTTGAATTTAAAGTTTGTAAAACAGTAAGCAGCTATTTCCCAGTGCTGAAATATATTCTAGAACAAAAGCAGTATAGTTAAATGATAGCTTTTATGGAATTTAAAGAATATTTTTATTGCAAAACACCTGTGTGTTTCTCATATGGTAGGCAAAGTGTGAAATAACACATATGTCTAATATTCATTTGACATAGAATTTCCACTGTTACTGTTAAAAGTTCCCGTTTTGATTAGATGAGACTGTTATACAAACTGAGACCGTTGGGAAGCAGATCCAAAAAAGAAACAAGGGTAGAGAAATGTGCACATTAGTGTGTTGTGCTGAAGATGATTGCACCACACAGTGGATGGTAAACTTCATTCGTCAAGTATTTCAGCATTTTCTGAATCCACTGCTGAGAATCCTCAACCCTGCAGACAAGCAGAGGAAGAGTAACAATAAAAGAAAATTGGTCAAAACTTAACAGGGTTTCAGTGAAGAGCTATATTCAGTCAATACACTCAATAAATGCTTTGGCCTGTTAAAGCTGGTATAGCTGAAAGGCTTAAATCAGCTAGACCAAACAACAAATAAATGTTTCACTTACTCCAGGTTTAAACAAGTGGGTTGGTAAAATGAGCTGTCATTGAACATGTTGGTACTTGTAACTGTATGGCTGTGACTTTTGCACAGCCATACAGTTTAAAAAAAAATGCAAACATGCTAATAGCACTAAAAGAATGAATGAAACAATGCGTCGACTTTTCTCCTCTTTTTAATGAGCTGTGCTTTTGGAACACCAACTGGATCACTAATTGTGTCTAAGGATGGATGCTTCTGCACACTTGCACCAGATGCACAATGCATCAAAGCCTGATGGGTGGTTTAAGTGGAGCCCTCATTTTTACTGTTTGAACAACATTGAATAAATGTTGAAGTCACTGAGCCACCTTCGAGTATAGAGAATGTGGAGCAACATTCCTTTCTTGCTGAGATGTGTGTAAAGTGAATAGACAAAGAAAAATTTTACACAGCTGCATTTTCAGCAAAAAGTGCTTTTCGAAGTAATATGCATGGCCATATCCTGAATTACAGGAAAATCAAAAGCACTCGCCGCCTGTGAGCAAAAACAACACCATAAAAAAACCCACCCTTTCCTATTGGTCAAAAAATGTACCATGTCGACCAATCAAAAAATGGTATGGCAACATGGCATTTAGTTGTTTAGGAAGGGGGAAGTTTTAGGAGTGATGGTGGTGTTTTGAGATGTGAGAGATTTTCGACGTTTAGCGCAAATCTTGTGTAGTTAGTGTGTAGTGTAGTTTTGTTGTGTGTGTCAGAACAATAAGGCGACTGCTGAATGTTACAGGTGTTACAGGAGTGATACATCTCCTGTTGTCAGGCCTGCAGGTATCAGGCTGTTGTTCTCCTTTATCTCATAGTGGACAGAAATTATTTTTGGAGTGGCACAAATAATTTGTGACATCAAATTTGATGCAGAACAGCTGATTGTTCTGTAAATAGTTGTTTGAGATGTTTATTTAAAGAAACACCTTGGCTGCATTTTTAGGTAAACAGCTGCAAAAAAAACTTTGTTGTTTGCAAAACTCAGTTACTTTTTTGAAGAAGTAACTATATAATTAATTGCCCAACATTGGTCATTATATACTGTATTTTGCAGACAGAGAGTTACAGGACTCTCTCCCAGACCACAGACTCCTAATACAAGTCAGAGCTTTATAGAAAAAAAAGAAAAAAAAAGAAAGTTTTGTTTTCAAAATTGGAGTTAAAGTTATTTTTACTTCCAATAGTGTTAACATACTACACAGGTCATGAACAAGGTTTTTTTTTTTTCATTTTCATTGTAAGTGGGCTAAAGCCGTTAATTAAAAGTAGTCTAACATAAATGTAAATGCTGTAATTTGATTATTTTTAATAAACCATGTAACTTGGATGGATTTGATGCTGGCTTGACCACAGTGCACACGTCTACTGTTGCTCACAGTGGTCCAAGGGATCGCTCAGGGAGTTTGTGTGTTCGCTCACACACATGAAAAAGGAACATTGCTGGCAGGGCAGGTACCACCCAATTGGCTTGTGTAAGCTTAGGGGCCATGAATCACTCCCCACACGAGTCGCTATAAGGTGGTGTGTCTTACAGAAAAATAAGCAAACAAACTAAAACTAAAAGCCTCATTGCACGTGGATCCTTATCATCAGTATGTTTTAAAACACACTGATACTTTTGGAGTCATTATAAAAAAAAATACAAAATCCTCATTACTTTTATTTGAAAGAAGTAAATTATTTTACCTAATTATTGGCTGGAGAAAGTAATTTGTTACACTACTCATTGCATCACTTTAAAGTTACTACCTTATATGCCATGAGATGCATTGTCATTACCACTTAACAACATAAACCCAAGGCTGCTGTCCTAAACACTGACACATATCCCTTTTCTAATGAGGATGAACACAAGTTCTTTCTCCTAGTGTTCAAATTTTAACACAAAGCCGACAGCAAAGCTGAAAACCAGCCCAAAAGGCACTTCAGCAACGCTAGAGCAGTCATACTAGAAACACATACAAGGAAGAAATAGACTGCAGTGCCACGAGCCCGACTACTTGTAGCATCTCAGCTTTTGTTACCTGTTGAAAGCCAAGCTTTGGTTGCTTGGTTGGGTTTGGCACGCACTCACTTGGTATGCTAATGTTGGCATGTTGTCCGTGCAGAGTCAGTGTGTTAGCAGTAGTTGTTTTTGATTTGAGTGTGTATGCACTTCACCATCATGTATTTGTGCCTTTGTGGAAAAAATAAAGCAATAAATAATTAAAACTAATGTCCACAGCTCCACTTCTCCTCGTCCATTTTCCTCCGTCAGCTGAGTGTAATGCAAGTTCAAAGGTTTGAAAAAGCTACGTTTAACTTTTTAATCCCCCCATCACTCAGACAACTGAAACAACTTTGTAATAGAAGTCACCACATAATCATCACTGAAATGTGAATTTAGCGTCATAATGCCTTGTCCATGCACTATGTTTATACATGTTTATCTATTTATCTACATATATATAGAGGGTGGGCCATTTATATGGATACACCGTAATAAAATGGGAATGGTTGGTGATATTAAAGTCCTGTTTGTGGCACATTAGTATATGTGAGGGGGCAAACTCCTCAAGATGGGTGGTGACCATGGTGGCCATTTAGAAGTCGGCCATCTTGGATACAACTTTTGTTTTTTTATTAGGAAGAGGGTCATGTGACACATCAAACTTATTGGTAATGTCACAAGAAAAACAATGGTGTGCTTGGTTTCAACGTAACTTTATTATTTCATGAGTTATTTATAAGTTTGTCTTTGTTCACAGCCATTGACATGTTGAAGAGGTTAACACGTGAGGAGCGGATCGAAATTGTGTTGATATCTGGTGAACGCAGTAACCGGGTCATTGCAGCAGATTTCAATGCAAGACACCCTACGAGACCACCCATCTCCCATGCTACAGTTAGCAAACTGCTTGCTAAGTTTCGTGAAACTGGTTCAGTGTTGGATTTGCCAAAATATGGATGCAAGAAAACTGTCACTAATGAAGAATGTGTGTACTAATGTGCCACAAACAGGACTTTGATATCACCAACCATTCCCATCTTATTACAGTGTATCCATATAAATGGCCCACCCTGTATATATATACCTCTCTGCGTTTAATCATCCTCCCTTAACCCCAACTAGTCACGAATTACAGCATCACAGAAAAAGTAATTACAGTAACCCACTTTTTTCCTTGCTATGAAAAGTCTAAATTAGATATACATGTAAATTGTAAACTCTAATCCAAACTTTCTGCCCTAAATATTATTGGTGTTGTAGCTAAAATAATTTTCGGACAGTTTATTGGATTTTACATGTATGTATTTGTATTTTGTTTTGTATTTACAGATTCAAAGGTATATTTGATCTTAACTATAGCAGCCAAATGACACAGTCACTGCATTTCTCTGCCTCTTCAGTACAGTTCAAAAACTTCTACTCCCTGACCACTGGCAGTCTCACCTCCTCCTGAAAGTTAGTTAGGAAATGTGCTGAGTGTGCAGCTGCACTGCCAGGAAGCCCTGCTTTCTCTGGAAAATTACACATTTTAAACATTATTACAGAAATACCATTATGGTTAGAACAAAATATCGAAGGAGCAGTTTATTGTATCACTTTGTTTTGCGATGCAGTTATTAATGCACTGGGGCCAAATGTCTGTCTTACCTGTTACTACTTCAGGACTTCTTTTGCTTCTTAAATATTTTGGAGTTTTTAAAAAAAAACTAAAGTTAACTAACGTGCAGTGATTAAGAAGAAACTGGGAAAATGGTCCACAGCAGGGGAACACAAATCAGAAAGCTAATTAAATGAATTATTTAGATTTAACAATAATTATACACACAGAGGGAGTCAGAGTGTGAGACTACTGGGATTTTGCCTTTTTAGAGGTATTTTGTTTTTCTTATTCCGTCACAAAGAGTCACAAGCTGTGAGATACTCTACGATTCTCAGCCCTAAATAACAGTAGCCTAACTTTAGTTATGAACAAGGCTGACTGTGTTTTTTGCACAGTTTATTGCCTAAAAAGCAATAAATAAATAATTTTTTTACATTTTGCTCATTCTGTTTTAACATATTGGACATGTTTTTGATCATTATTTTGTATTACTACTGTTTAAATACAATGGGTTTTTTTTTTCTATTCGGCATTTGAAAAAGAAATGAATTCTCTGTGGTCCAACCAACTGCTGTGACAGTGTTGGATTGCAGGGTCTTTCTCTGAGGAGTGAGGGGTATAAAAATAGAAACTGTCATTGCTGGTTATGTGAATGTCCACTCTATAAAATAGACAGCCTAAAAGCTGCCAAGCTTCTTGCCAAGCCAACCCTCCTCTCCTCTTTTTATCAAGAGAGGGAGTGCATTTTGAATAAATATCATACCTGCCACCACTCACATTGATTTTCTATACCTCTGGAAAACCAAGAATCTTAACTGCACCGTGTAAGTGGCTGTCAAACTTGATGCCTTGTACAAAAGTCCATTACTCTGTTACACTCCTTTCGTGCAAGACAGGAAATCATGCTTGATGAGCTTATGTCATATCTTCTTCTCTTTTTTTTTAAATATTTCATTCTGAACTAGGGCCATCAAAACCACAGCTGACATGCCGTAACTCTGTAAAAACAACCCACAGTAACTAAATCAGAGATACCACATCTACTTTATATATAGAGAGAAACCCATGGCAGGACAGTTATGATTTCCTCTTGCATCCTTTAGCACTGTCTTGGGAACAGTAATATTTTATAAAACATGGCTGCCATATTTACCATAATACAATGAAAATGTGTTTTAATAGCCTCCATCTGTCATGCTGAAGACTAGAGCAGTAAAAGGTGCAGCACATCTCTCCCCCCAGGGAGAAAGTGATGCAGGACAGAGATGGAGAGGGAGATAATGAAGAAGCGTAAGAGTGAGAACAACTCAGAAACATGTGAATGAGAGTCACAGAAAACTGAACAAAAACAAAACAAAAAAACGCTTGGGAACTTGGATGGTTGGAAATATGGTTAATATTAAAAACAATGGATCAAAAATAAAAAATTGCTTAGCTATCCTGTGAATCATGTGATTCAGGTGATGCAAGCGTTGCCTCGGAGGTGTCACACCAATCGACAGAGACGGTGAAGAGGAGATGTTGTTGCTTTTGATACTGAAAGAAAAAAATTCAAGTCATAGTTTGGCCCCTCCGGTGAAATGCAGGCAGGTTAGAGCCACATTCAACACATTATTTACCTCTGAAATGCTCTCTGGCTGGCTTCCAGATTCAACAGGGATGCAAAAAGGAGAAAACCTGGACCCGAATGCTAACATTCTCATTTTGTTTGAATAGTCAGAGAAATGTTGGCATAAAAGTGACTAGATACACTGCGAGACATAAAAAGAAATTTTATCTTCTCTACAGAGGTCCCACTGAGGTAGTAGCAAAGAGTTATAGCAACAGATATATGAATTGAAGGTCGCTCTTCAAAGGCCTAAACAGACTTGGAAAATAAAACACTGCAGGACAGAAGGTTGTGCAGAAACATGTAAAACTGGCAAGTTTATGCATAGCACCATAAATAAATAGTGGGGATAGGAACGTTGGCCTGAGACATTATATAAATGCATTTGGAGAAAATTGGCTATAAAACTCTGCAAGTTGCACTTCACCTATTATGATTTTACAGACTGCCAAAAAAAACATAAATGCCATTGTCAAAGGGACATAAAGCAATCCAAAGCACACGGAGATGCTACTTTTACAAGCAGCAATCACATTTTTATTTTTCAGTACCTTTATACAAGTAGATGGACAAAGAGAGATATACTCTGGGAGATTATTACTATTCAATACAGGCCATTTATCATGCCATTAAACAGACCTCTCTCCTTTGGGACAAGTTAAATAATGTACAGTTATCAAAATTGTATTAGTCTTTTGCATGATTAAAACGTTGTAAATAAAACATAAGTATAAGCAGCCAGGAGAGGACTGTAAAAGACAGTCCTACTTTAAACGAGACATTGAGGGAATTTAGTTCAGCTCTAAGTTTCTGAACTCAAAAACAATATCCACTATTAAAATATTGATTTTTTTTCCTGTTTATTTGAAGCTGACATTGCCAGAGGAGACAGTTACATCTGACATCATGATGTGACCTAGCCTATCTCTTTAGGGCTGTGCATTAGATGTTGACAGGCATCAGCTCCGAGCGTTGATGGAGGGTGATAATAAGACCCGAGGCAGCCCTGTGCGGGCCTTATCCATGCATTCTTCGTATGCAAATCAGTAGCTACTGCCTCCTTTGTTAAGCAAGGTTTGTACAGTGTGCTCTTCTTCCTTTATCATTCGTACTGCCAAGCCTGCGGAAATGAAAAGCAATGCAAATATGCCAGGCTTTTAGGAGTCGGCAGATAAAGCAGGGAGACCTTCAAACTGCAAAGCTTCATCCGCTTCAGTTTAGCCTTGACCGAGGCATGCAAATTATACCTGAGACGTAGGGAGAGTGACGCCGCAAGCTGCACAGGCGCAAAGCTGGGGCTTGAGATAGGCAAATCTCTCCTGGAGCAGGGTTAATTGGCAGAAAATATCTATAGAAAGGTTTAGAAAAGGGGGTTTGTGAAGTCCCACCAGAAAAAGCACACTTATTTATGCCTTATACTGTTTGGGGTTTGACAGTGGAATGCTGGCACAGCATTTTGGCCTCTCATTTCGCTTCTAGGCAAGCATGTGCTCCATTGTTGACCTTGGTACAAGAAGCAATTGAGCACTGCTTTATCAGATCAGTGTTACATTCTCAGTTCTTACTGGAGTTTTATGGACTTTTCCAAGAGCTCCCTGTTGTGGTGTCATCCTTATTGTGCTGCCGGATGCATGTTTGCGTATTGGATGCTCCCACGATAACATCTATGAGCCAAAAAGTTTGGGTAAATGAGAGCTTGCGGCAAAACTGAAAGGAGTACAAGTAAACAAAACCTAGATTGTGCACATACCCAATAAATGAAGAGGCATATTAATGCCAGAGAATGCATTATTTTCTGATTTAGAGCTGACTTTTATGTTTATCTAACTGAATCAGTGACTTTGGAAGTTATTACTGTTTTAAATTAAAAAAAATAAAATTAGTTCATGTTCATTTGCATAGTGTATTTAAAAACAGGGTGGTAAGCTACAAAATAAATAGCAATGCAGAAAAACAGGTTAAAATAAAAAGTGTAAACAAGAAGTTGATACAAACTGTAAAATCAATGCATACATAAAATAAACATGATACAACACAAAAGCAAGACACAACACTAAACCTGCACAATCAATATGGAAATATGGTCCAGCATAATTTTGCACCAGCTACAAATGTGAAAATGTGTGGATTGAGCAATAAGAGCAGTGTATTACAGCAATCAAATATTAAGAAGGTTAGTGCAGTGGTAACAATCGTTTCGCTTCTCAGATTACTCAGGTACTGCAAATCCCTACTCTCTTCTTTTTTCTTTCAGGGTTGTGCCCTAAGATTTTGTTACAGTGTGCATTGATGCTTGCATGTAGGTATGTATGCATGAGCGTGTGCTTGAATGTGCATACTTGGGATTACTTTTTGCACTTTTTGTCTGTAATATGTGAATTTTATCCAGACTGTGCAACCTGTGTCAATTAAAAAGTAAAAAAAAAATTATGTCATTATTGGATAGATATTGGATGGATATTCTCATTATTTCCTCTTCAGCCTCAGCTGATGGGCACAAGGTTACAGTAGGTTTATACCTCAGCTGGTTGTTATCAGTTTAGACATGTAATCTAAATCTGCTGCATACAGCTGAACCACAGTTTGACCTCTCTTTGTTTAGTCCATCATTTATGGTTTATTTAAGAGCTGACCTTTCGTGGTAATTTCCTGTAGGCTGCTGTGGAAGCTCAACTCATTGGCGCACAGCCCCATTACCCCCACCCTCTGAACCTTTATCTGACATTGTCAGCACTAAAGGGAGCCTTCATGTGGCCTGACTGCTCCATGTGAAAGCAGCAGGAAGAGGAGACTATTAATATAACTGTGGCCAAAGGACACCTGTGTACACTGACCTGAGAATTACTCATGAGGAAAAAGCATGGCTGGATTTCCTACTACAAAGTATTCTATATTTGTAAAGACTTCATTGGCACATTTTAAATGAGAATAAAAAAAGACATTGAGGGAAGACAGGCAGAGGCAATAGAGGGAGGAGGGGTGGAAGAGGATGGATGAGGAATGGTAGGAGTTCCCCAGTGTGTTTTTGAGTGTGCCGGTAACAATCCTGCCCGTCTCCCTGAAGTGCAGTGTGCCATGCAACGACATAAGCCGCTGGCACTTTACCTACGATGAAGGTGAAGAGGCATAAAGGATGTGACAAAACAAGTCTCAGTGGCGATAATTTAACTTCGAAGTTCTACTCAAAGACTGCACTTATAGAAACTACATCTCTGTAAAGAGCCTATGATTGACAAAAGCTGTCAATCTAGGGAAATACAGGCTTTGAACATTTTGTCCCCTACTGACTATTAAAGGATATAATCAATGCTTTTCTTCTTCTTCTTTTAAATTAAATCCACTTGTAAAATTGATGCCGTCTTTAGTTTTAAGCCAACAATGCTCTTGGGAAATAACAAGAAAAAAGTCCTGGACTAAGTAGCCTGTGATGTGATGTCTTGGGGGTAGTGGGAAACCACTGAGCACAAAATTAAAAATTACATCAGCTTTTGTTTTCCTCAGTCTCAGTAGTCCCCAAAAAGTTCTGTTTTTGTTGTTGTTTCTTTTTTTTAAAAGCCCGGCTTCCAACAGATTAAGCCTGTTATAATCTAAGTAACCAAACACAAAATAAAGTGAGGTAATTACCCAAATGATGGTATCAAACAAATAGAAGATATTCTGCTGCTAAATCTCAGAAAAGTAGCAACATTTTAATGACAAAGCAATATAGTAAACTTTTGACAGCATCCACTGCCCCGTTATTATTAATCAGTCATGTAAATAAATAAAAATCAAGCTTAAACTCATCTTCAATAAAATGCTTTAATTTAGTATATGCACATTAGACAATATTTAGACATGTAACATCGAAGTATTGCAGCAAAAGGAAACAAGCATTTTTTCCTGTATGCTTGTGGCCATTCAAGTGCAATATTATTACTTGAAGTATAATTCTTCTTCATCGCTTTTCTAACCTTATTGACGTTACATTTCTATCAGCTACGATAATATTCTACTCGCCAAAGTAACGAGTCACTGAGATCTGGGAACTATGTGACAATGACGCCTGTAAATAAGCCAACAAACCTAAGAGGAGGAACTTAGGGTGAATGCATCTTTTATGACGGTAATAATGCTTCACTGCACAGGAAAATTATGCGTACAGCGACATCAAAGTAGGCGATGGGTGTTTACAACAGAGGCTTCTTACTTTCAGTACTGTCACAATGTTGTCAAATCTCAGCATCTTTACGTTGTGAGTAAATGTCATCATAGCTCAAAGAAATAATTGTCAAATCTACTTATATAGATCACCACAGGAAGAAAACAATGTGTAAACTGCCTCTTATTTCAAAACATCAGTAGAGTTGCAGTCCTTTATATAAAATGAAATAGGTTTAGTACAGTAGGACTTCTAATTAGTAACACATTATGTTCATTCTTGAGTATTAACATTCAGTGCATGGATAATACCTGCAGGCCAATACTGTAAGCAAATGAAATGCCAAGGTTGATATGTGATATGAAACTTTTATTGCAGAAATTACATTTATGCTCTGTTTAAATAAGTTAAGTGCCATAGTAACCAAATGCAACCAAATACTCCTGGTTTGATTCCAGCCATGTTTGCTGTCTCTTCCCTCTCCAGTCGAGGCAAAAAAAATAACCCTAAAAATGGCTGAATGAACAATCTCAACAGTTACTGTGAGTTTTGTGCCTTCAGCAGCGTTGAATTTCACATGAATTAAAATATACATTTCTGATGTGACATTTAGATTTACATTTAGATGACAGCATCCAAGGACAGTTTACATCATTTTATTTTATTTTATCTTTTTCCTGAATGATTCCGGCTGACAGCGGGATGTTTAAAACGTTTTTTGAATCTCACTTGTGAGGAGCAGAAGAAAAGAGAGAATAAACCTCGGTGTGCCTCAGGGAAATACAAAACATGAACTTCATGCTTCTGCGATAAAGGGATAAGATGAGAATCCACGTGTGGTGGAAAAGCTAAGTAGAATAGAGGTGGAGAAAAATGATATACCATAACCTTAACCATCGCTAGGCTTATTGAAAATCAACAAAACTCAGTTCGTAGTTGGATACTTGTGTGGCCTCCGCCTACTGTGCCTGCACACCGTGAAAAATGTGCATTGTAAAATACGTACCTCTTGATTTGGGTTCCTCTATGAAAGCCCGTGTTTACAAGTCTGCCAACACGTGTTCAACTTTAAGACGTCTTAAAGGAAAACCTTTCAAATACTTCACACAGTACCACTGAACACTTCTCATACTGTTGGGTGCTCACAAGTTTAAAAATATGTATGGACTCTAAGGACACTGCATTACATATACTTTGTTATCCCTTTGTATTTTTTTTTAATTATTTAAAAAAAAGTTTTATATATTTTTTTGGTTAAACACCGATTCTGTAAATCAACTAATCTCGAGACATGATAACCACAGAAAAACTGTGAGGTTTCTATACATAAGGAATGACAGGTTGTTTAAGGACGTCTTCATATCCTGATTATAAAATATTATGGACAAAATGTTTGACTAAAATTCCAAATATTTACAAAACATTAGCAAAACAGAAGGAAAACAAGAAAAAGTCTCCATTACTTAAAGTCCTGGGTGATATCACTGGTAATATACATCATCACGACCATCTGTTAATTGTATTGTAACTGTATTAGAACATATTTAGTCAGAATCTTCTTCTGTTACTGAAATTAATGGTCCTGTAAACATGAGCATTTGTATTTGTACACAGCTGACAGCAGTTTAGATGGCTGCAGCGCTTTCATTTCATCATTCGTTTGAGTCCAACTTTGAATATTTGAATGGGGCTTCCCACTGATGTGAGCCGAGTATTCACAAACCAGGGTGCACATTTGTTTAATTATGCTGATAGATGCCAGTGACTAATGAAACACATATCTGGCATTTATAATATTGCGGGAAGATAATACGCTGCTCTGGCACTGAAAAGTTTCATTTGATCAAATAAAACTGTAATAATTAGATCATTCTGCAGTGTGATTATAGATTCTGTAATGTAGAGTATCACCATCTGTGACTCTCATCAGATAGTTTTCCAAATCACGTTTTTTCTTCTTCTTTTTTTAAACACTGTACTAAGATGACTCTTCTTAATATAGGCAAAGTATGCTTTAAGAACCAAGAGTAATTTTTGCAATACCTGCAAAAAAATAAGAAAAATGACATTCTTTTTTTTTTTTTCCCAGAGAGCACCGATTCAGCTTTGAGACACAATGCAAGGTATCGTACATTCACATTGCATGGGATGAGAAAAAAGCTGGCAAAGCTTATAAAGTGATGCTAATGTGCTTTGTGATGCGATAGTAGTCCCCAGCTTTCAGCTCTAAACAGATGGGATCTCTCCCACAGGATCAGATAAAAGACGTCCATTTCCAACTCTGCAGAGCATGGCAGATTCCACAAAGGCTGCCTCTCAAACGCGTCGTGTCCATGGGCGCTCACACAGAAATCCTTTGCACCGAGTAGATGTGGCACGGCACACGTAGCAATGATGAGGTTAAATTGTGGCGCATCAATCTTAACTAAGGCAGGGAGCTGTTCAAAACAATCCCACAGCACACACCTAATCTGTAGTGGCCTGTGCCTCTGCTGCAAAGATCATGATGCGCCATCCTAAACATTCAAAGGATGGGCTGACTTATAAGCAGCATTAACTCATTAGCGTGCTTATTTCACAGGTTTGAACATAACATGCCATGCTCTGGGACAGAGGCACCGCCTTCTCATCATATACTCAAATGTACAGAATTTATGGAGTAGGTGATTCAAGCCTAAGCTATGGAGAATTCTATGAATACACATAAGTTTGTCACATCACACTGTCAGTGGGAGCTGCCATACCATAAGAATATTCTCTAAACCCTCCCCACTTGTCCTAGTACCTGCTGCTGCTCCCTCCTTCAGTCTGCGAAAACCTTTTCCTCCAGAGATAACTGCAGCAGAAATCACCCTGTCCCTGCGGCCCCCATCCCTTTCACAAGTGCGTCCCCGGACCCACATTTCTGGGTCATCGCTGAGCTCGTAGATAGATCCGTCTTCCACGCTGTGCTCTAAAGACTCCAGCGAGGAGTCTGACGCCTCGTCGCCCAGCGCCGTTAACGGCCGTCCGGGCAGTCCCGACGTGGAGCGCAGCTTATACTGCAGCAGAACGCCACGCCCTTTGCCTCTCCCCTCTCCCTGGTAGGAGCTGGAAGGTTGCAGGGATTCCTGAGAGGAGTTGTCGCTGCGATCCTCAACTCCACATGCAGAGTCTGGGCTATCCCCAACAGAATCCCTCTTTAGAAGTTCAGGAGACAGAGAACTTGTGGTGGCCGCCAAAAAGTCCACAGGCCCACAGTGGGCATTTAGTGAGATCATTCCCTTTCCTGAAGAAGGCAGAAGACAAAATATTCAAATGGCATTCTGCTATAAACAGGGCCGGGGTCAAGACGTCATGAGTTGCATCAATTAAATGTGAGAATAATGCAAGTTCCAATTTCAAATGTATGAACTTTAAATGATCTGAACCCAGCCTTGGATCATATGTCATCAGCTGTTAACTGTGTCTATTTATCATAATCCTACCAATATAGCAGCAATAACGGCAGCTATAGTTTGTGGCATATTTACATATTATTCAATAAACTAGCCTGGAATAAGATGTCTGTGAAGTAGGGGTACTGCAAGTGGGAAACTAATGACCTCATTCCCTTGGCATTATAAACAAAACACAGCCAAGCAGTTTTTAAATTATCCTTCGAAAACATATATACACACAATGATTTGTGTCTTGTCAGCCTAGTTATATTTGCACCGATTCCCATGGTAACAAGAAGAATGTGAAGTGCGACCTCAATAATGGGCAGTGCAGAGTAATTTTCTTTCGAAAAAACTAACAACTCTTCCATTTTCTTTTGACCTCTTAAGAGGCTGTTCAATCAGAGTCAGACACCCCCTTCTGATCCATACCTGTTATTTTGGGGATGCCCTCCAGTTTGGAAACTGGAAGAGTGATAATTAAGCCTTGAGCTGTGCCCACCCATAACAGCCCCTGGCAAATTAGAAGACTTGTGACTCGCATGCTCTTCTGACCTGCAATATAGAAAACATTGACAGAAAATTGAGTTTTCTTCACCACGTATTGTTACAGAATAACATAGTTCAAAACTCCAGCATGTTATTGGAGATTGTGGAATAAAAATAGACTCCTTGCTGATAAAAAGATACAAACAGACTGGATGGTTAGAGAATGAATTATGGGCTTTCGTTTATTTTAATAATACCAGAACAGTTCAGTCCTAGCATGTCCACATAAATAAATAAATAAATAAATAAAAAGAAATACTTTCATTGTTGATTCCCGGTGTTAGCTTTAGGTAAGGTTTAAGCTCTGTGATCAGTCTGTATTTGCCAAGCTTAACACATGCACAGCACAGCTACCTAGGGCTCTGGGTTACATAAGATTATGAAAAGTTGGATCCATGTTCTTGTTACTGACCCAGTTGAAAGAAAACTCATAGAAGCACAACAGAAGAAACGAGACTGTGAACTCAATATTAAACTTTTTTGTCTGCGAACTGAGTGCTTCAGAACTGTGGAGCTACAATGTTTTCACCTGCTTCACAGTCGCTGCACCTTCTATACTAAAACAAACCCAACTTTAACATGAACATGGGTCTGATTTTTAAAAGGTCCTGATGGTGTGCAGCAGGCCAAATATAAGTAAAATCCAAGTAAGCTCCTTTAATGTTATTCTTTTGGATTCCTTTTTATCTTGAACGGAGCCATGAAAGTCACTTTGGCATTGAAAACAAAACACGAATGAAAAATAAAAACAACAGCATTAAAACATCTGAAAATATGAGTGTGTATACTACATGCTGTATGCCACAAGTTTGTGTATTATCTGCTGTGCAGGTATGTGTCAGGTGTGTCTCCCCAAAACAATGCTGCACAAAACTGATACTGTGATATGAAGGCTATTAAACGAGCTCATTTCAGTTCATATCGGGTTGTTGTTTTTTGCTCTGTGACATTTTTGTTGAGACACAGCCACCTCCTGTTTTATTTTATTTTGGGAAGAGCAATATGTTGTCTTATTCGTAGCTTGAACCTCTGCTGTTTTTTACTGGCCATTCTTATTAAAAATATCATTTTCAGCTGCTTCATCATTATACTAGCTGATTTATTTTTAAAATTGCGGGCTGTAATTTTCATATTATTATTCAAAATATATTTATTTTGCAATTTCTGGGAAGATTTAGAGTGCAAGCGAAGCAGAAGGCATGGGAGAAATGTTTTGCTGACTGTAGTGGTGGGAGTTCCAACTCTCCTGATAAAACACACACACGCACACACACACATCTACAAAAGTTTTGATTTTTGTGTCTTGTTATTTATCTTAACCAGGGCCATCACTGTGCACGTGGACAAGCAGAATTAGCTTTAATTCTTTACCTACTTATTTATTCTCGTCTGTAGTTGATAACACCAGATGTGATGCACTGCAGCAAGTTGTTATTCATTCTGCTACAATTCAAGCATATTTTCTTTTCCTTTAGAGTGTGTTAATAATCCTTTGGATAAAGTTAACTTTGAAATTCTGTTATAGAGCATGATGCAATATTCAACATATATTTTGTACTGTTAGGCTTCCCACTGCAGAGCTGTTTGTAGCACTGCATTAGTGCCTTGGAAAGGATAATTGCACCCTCTTACTGTACATGCACATTCTTTGTTTCCAGTTAACAAAGGACTAAAAAAGCATTGTTGCTGTGGATTTATTTTTGCATTCCTTATGTGGTCCCTCAGCTTTTGGCTCCCACTGTGGCCTAGTTATCTATAGAACCATTTACCATAATATCCATGGCAATGATAATTGAATTACACCAACAGTCATTTGAATACAACCAAGAGAATGCTCATTTACATGTGTAGCTGTATTTACACGCGGTTGTGTGTCATGCTCAGATTATGACGATTTGCACGAGTGGCTCAACACTGTTATTAATTAATTAATTTCACTGTGCAGAGAAGTTCATGCAGTGTGTACAAGAGGAAGCGCAGTGAGCAAACAGAGCGCAGAGGCCTTTGGATGGAGACGTTAGAGGGTCACAGCAGTTAGTTAGACGTCGGGGGAAATGGCTTTTATCTCAAAACTGTTTATATGAGCTGTTTGTCTGTTTGTGCTTTGGTTAGAGGGCTTAAGTGAGAGAATGATGCTCATGAACACCCACTCACGGGCTACCATGAAATCTCAAGTTAAGTCGGAAGATGTGGGCACCAGGCATTGTCTTTAGAACAGTGATACAGAGGGATAATGGCAAAGATTAAGGAGGTATAGCTTAACCTCGAGCAATATTGCACCTCCAATTTTTACAGCAATGTACACACTCCGAAATGTAGTGGGTTTATCGTGGGAGCTTAAAAAGAAGATGTCTCCAAAAGATAAATGTTTCCCTATGATATGTCACTGAGGAGTTTATTTTGGGATATTTTTTTTCACCCTAAGGATAGAACTATTAAAGGCATTAGTAGAGAAGAGATCAGCAGTTTTCTCTGCCTCAGAAACTTCTCCGTTGTTTACTGCAACTGGAATTCCCTGTTGAGTATAAATCACATTAAGGGGAGAGGATTAGGGGGTATATCATTACTGCATGTCCTAGCATAAGTCAAGGAGAAACCTAAGGGAGCAGAGGCCCAGTAATGGAAAGCAACTATCAGTAATTCATGTGCAGTATCTTTGGTTGTAGAGTGTCGAGGGATCCGCTTTTCTCTTGTGAGCTCAACAAATCACAACTTAAGTCAAAGATCCTCTTCCTTTTGTGGACCCAGAAGACATGAGCAGCGCAACTCTTTTTCTTTTCACCCTGTAACTTCCCCCAGGGCCAAGTCTTGAGGCTGTGACCCTCCCACAGATCTACTGCATATTTCAAGGGGGAGCACCAGCGCTGGGTGAAGATGACCTCTGGGTCACAGTTTTCTCCAGATACTATGGCCATAGGAGCCTGTTCTCCTTAAAGTCTCCTCGTGAAAAAAAAAAAAAAAAAGGAACTTTGATCTAAAGGAGAAAAGTTCTGTGCTTGAAACATATGCCTGTTGGTATTCTTTCTTTACACAACTCACAAGAGAAAAGCTTTTTATTCCTGATATGATGGAGTGCTTCCACGGCTTTGAGTAATGCTCTAAATACATCAATCACACTCTGGTGTGACTCGATAAAAGGACCAAATTTTCTGAATCCAGATGCATTTATACCTCTCCCTTAAGCTTAAAGCGATCTTCAATATTGTGAATTCATGTTACAAATAGGCTAATAGGTGCACAAGCCACCGCCTGAAAATGTTTGAGCGAAGTTGACACTGAGTCAAACTATCATTATCACATTAGACACTTTTAGGTATGCTCTAATTTGTTTACCATAGTTCTTGCTTAAAAAAGGGAAAAACACCCACAGTTGCAGATAAATATTTCATCCATCATGAAGGAAGGTGCACAGGAAGTAATGGGTTCTCTGTGGCATCCTAAACGCACTGCAGTGAGAAGTAAAACAGGGGTGAGAGGATTTTAAAGCAGAGTGGAAAAGATGAAAAAGGGAGCGTAAGGGAAAAAGTGGGACAAAAAGAAAGTAAAATATTAACTCAAAAAGAGGATAGAGGGGAGGTGCATGTAGAGAAGAAGAGGTAAAATGGCACGATATTAAACAAGCATGGATTTGAAGAAAGGCAAGAATATTTTCAAAGTAATCCTATGTATAAAATCTTTAAGGCTGCCATTTTACTACTGCTTAGTGACATTAATTTTTTTTTATTAATCCCTGTCATTCACCGAGAGACTCTATTATGGCTTTCCAGAGGCCTGAGGTGGATACTTATCAGGTCAATCTTGTGAGGGCAAGAAACCAAAGGAGAAGAATATTTCTCTGCATTCTGGAGGAAAGCATCATGTCGTGCAATAAAGACAAAAAACAAAAACTTAAATAGGCATGTACCAGTGTTCTGGAGCGTTGAGCGTGTTGAGATGTTGATTTCCTGCAGAAGTTCCAACGTTTCAGTATGAAAGAGACGAATGGAGGAACCTTCTGAGAATGCCATCCACACCCCTCCACCAGCACACGCCATGTGTGCAACACTGACCAGCGGGTCTGGATGAACTTCAAACTTCTGTCAAACAAACAGTTAATTCTGTTACAACGACATGTGAAGTAAATGCAATCACCCATTTCATCAATAAATAATATAGAAAACATTTAGAAAACTGAAAGGTTAGCTCTCTCTGGATTCTCGTTCTGGTCTTTCAAACAACAGACATGACTTTTTCTCCACATAATGAGTGCACATCCAATATTGAGGCCTCGGTACAATATTTGCAAGATTTTCAGCATCAACTATAAAAATCCAGCTAAAATACAAAGTGAACCAGAGGAAAAAATGACAACATTTTTAGTTAGCGTTCGAATTATTGTGGCATTCAATTCAAATTTCAAAGAGTGTAGTGTTCAAGATCTAAGATAACTGTCGTGGTTATATTACAACTCGATGAGGTCGAAGTAGAAGTCCCCTGAATAATACATTTAGTGTTGCTCTACAAATAAAGTCTAGCTGTCCCTCATAATTTTGTAATTTAAAGAGTCACTGACACACGGGGCATGTTTTTGCATCATTCCCTTGGCTTCTATCATTTTAAGAGCACAATGGAAAAATAGTTTTGGGCACAGTCTTAATGAGGAGCTTGAAATAAATGCAATGAGCCTTATCATGGCAACACATACAGCCCCTGCGGTCTAAGGCGTGACAAGGGCTGCTTTGGGCATCATCTTGAAACTCATATCACTGTCAATGCACAAGTTGCATGAAGCTGGGCAATTAGTCAGTGAGAGTGACTCAGTATGGATGAGAATGCACCACCCACCCCAACCCAAGTGCACCGGCAGACAGGGATTACCACCTGTTTGTGTGCCCTTGCCAGTGGGTCCTCCTTTGTTTGAAATTAGGGAAAAGGAGAGAAGACTTTGATGTGTTTTCCCTTTTAATTGACTCCTCAGCAGTGGGTGCCTGTTCCACTAGGGAAACAATATGCAGTGCATCTCTACGTTTTTCAAATGCAGCCATCGAAAAATTAGATGAAGGAAAATTTCACCTTCAATAAGCCATTGCAATTCAAATATGTTGACACGTTTGGAGAGAAAAATTCTGTTGCGCTGCATGTGATGTATAAGTAATGCATTCCTCAATATCGAGCAAGGTGGCTCTAAAACGGACTTCCAGCTCATCAATGGGTAACATACTGTGGCGGTTAGACGCCATCTTTCCTGCCATATGTGTGAAACCACCTGGATGGGATCCTGGAAAAACGAAACCAACACATCAGGCCCATCTGACGGGGCTACAAGGATTCTCAAAAAGTGCCTAAGAATATTTAAAATATTGATTTAATGTGTGTAATGAAATTTACAAAAGCATCGATTCACATTTCAGCCCGCACTGCAAAATCCATTCCAGATTTCATCACACGTATACTGTAGATAAAACACAGTGAATGCCCATTGTGTTGTGTCAAATACAAGGTAAGTAAAAGCCACAACTGTTGCCCCCAACCAACAACGTGGTATTAGTCTCCTGAATCCAACGCTGCTTACAGAGATGAGGTAGTCAGTGAAGCTTGACAGTAGTAATGTGCCCTTTCCACTCAGCTCGGCAGTGCCACACTAACAGCAACATCTCTCCTATATTCCTCCCACCAGCAGTGGGAAATAACAGCAGAGCTAAAGCCACAAACACTACAGCTGGTCTGAACAGCTCATTAGTCCTTCATTACACAGGGTGACAAGGTGTCTTTGTCCTTTTCTGAGTGCAAAGTCCACATCTTCACTCTAAGGGCGAAGGAGCTGAGTGGACATGTGAGTGATAGGCGAAAGCAGGAAGAGTAAGAAATAGTAATGGGAAGAGGAAAGAACAGGGCCTGCCAGTCAGTATTGATCAAAGCCTGTATGCCCACGTATGTCCTACTTTGTTAAGGTCTGGTTATATGGGAGTGACTCAAACCTCCGCAGACTGTTGGAGTTTGTGGAGCACTGTAATGATACTGAGACTGGATGTTGAGTGTCTGAAATAACGAAGCCAAGCTTGGCAGTTTTCGAGCAAAATGAAATTTGTGTATGAATCAAAACAAACAAACCGAGCTCTGTTTTACTATCATATTCAGATCCCCTACTGCGTGACAATCTACTAAATAAAAAATGCCTTGATTGGTTGAAATTTTCTTCATTTTCTAATCAATGAAAGTGTTTCAGAGTCCCGCTGTATTCAGCGTTCCTGCTGCTTCCAAACCCTTTCCTCTGGCGTGATGTGAATGTAAACAGGGTTATAATTTTAGTAAATGTATTGTTTTTGTTTGAGTGAAACAGTTTAATAACAAATAAAAACACTGTTCCCTCCACCCCGACAGACACTTTCTGTGTGTGTTTGGTGTAAATAGGGTTGGTCGGTGTGAACACGCCTCACAGCGTGACTGTAGCAATTGTATGTGAAGAGACACAGTGGGTGTGGCGGTGGGGGAAAGAGTTGGTGGCAATCCTTTTTAGGTCAAGAGGGGGTTATTTTTTTGTTGCAGTGCCAAATGAATGACATCTAGGTTGAGCTCTGTTAGTCTTAGACTGAATACAAGAAAACAAGCTTTTGGTTATTCTCAGCTGTTTAACACTTCTTAAAGCTATATTTATTTTCAATGCCAGCAGGAGCGACTGCAAGGTCGACTGCATTAGAAAACGCTCCAACTTCTGACTTAAAATAATACATCAATAATTTTTTTCCTGATGAGCATGTGGTCTCAATCCTTACTTTTACATCTTGATTGACAAGTCACTTCCTAACCACGCAGCCCTTGCTGTCACGACCATTTCCAAAAAGTTGTAAAGTGAGGGCTTGCTGTGAGGTAGTTGATCACTCTTACTGAAAAGAAACAGCCTGATGGAGATGGATAACACTCTACAGCAGCACCTTTAGTCTTGCCACACTTTATCAACTCCACCAGTCTGAAGCTAGAAGATCTTAAACTGCATAGGAAAACCACAGAAACGGTCAGCACATTATTATAACCCTTTGAAAGCTGCATATGTAAACATTTAAGTATGTAAATGTTAGCGATAATCCAAATAGCGCACAGTTAGCTCTGCAACCTCTGAACATATTTTTGTAAATGAACACAAATATGGATTCACTTCTAAACCTTACAGAACTTCACAACCAACAAGTGAAGTCGCGAGGGGTCTACACATTTCAAATTCAGTCTATGCATAAAACAGATGTGCGCCAAATTAGAGGTGTGATTAGTGGGAACTAATGCTGATCTTGGCAAGGATTGGATCTCTGCTTCTGATCATTCTGATCATTTTAGCACCACTAACAACTCAGACGGCAACAGGCGTTCTGAGTAAAACATTTTGATTAATATTGGCTAGATTACCATGAAATTTTGCGCCGACCTAGATGGATCCAAGAGGTTGAATCACAAATAACGATTAAATGATGATCCATTTTCATAAACAGGGAAAATCTGTTGAGGTTGGGTCATAAACTGTACTTTGTTTTTAGAGCTGAACAAGATAAACGGTGTACTATCTGAGCCTTAAGAATGTTGTCATTGTCATGCTAGTATTCGCATTTGTTTTCAGCTACAGACACAGCAGAGAAAAGTGCCATTTGGAGTCTCTTTGAACTACATAAAATATCTTTGTGTGATAAAACTGATAGCTGCTTCTGAATTTCTAAATGTGTTCTTTCCTCTATTGCTTTCTCCTTTCCTTACAAACATGGTATTTTTAAGCATTTGTCAGCACTATAATTTTCACGTACTCCACTGGGCTAGAGTGAATATAATTAAATAATACAAAGCTGAGAGTCCATACAATTTTGCAAGTGTTATGACAATCCTTTGGGGATCTGCTGAAGGCAATTTCAACACCCTAGGAAGTATTTTCTTGTTTACCCAAACAGACTAAAAATGATATATTTAAATAACACTATGCAGCCAAGGCCTTGATTGTGAACACTTAAAAAGACTCTCACGATGAGCAGCAGGGTGCATCAAATGAAATGGGGCACGTGTCCAGCAGAGTCACAGATAAATGATTCAGAAGTACAAATCTCACAAAGTGGTGAACATCCATGTGGGGAAACAATGAAGTGAAGTAGAATTGAGTCCATGACCCTTGAGCCTTGAACCAAGTCATATCTCTTCCTGTAGGTGCCAAATACTACTTGTCTAGATCCTGGATATGCACCACAGCCCCTGTGAAGTCAGCCCTCTTGAGTCCATATTAGTGAGGAAGACAAGGTTAGCAAAGTAGTAACCAGAGCTGACCTGCTAAGCTCTGTGGGAGATACTGTGAACCAGAACTGCGTGGTCATTCAGCTGATTAAGCTTGTGTCTCTGGAGAAGTAGACTACGGGAAAAAAGGTGAAGGAATAAAAGCAGACACTAGCTCGACTAAGTCCTGTTTATGTGGATTTTGAAGCATGCTTAAAAAGCAGCTATTTTTGATTTGAATATCCAGATCTGTCACGTGATTTTTCTGAAAAAACCAAAAACAACACCTATAAAATGTATCTTATATAATTCTGATTTTTGAGGAAGATGTTTTTTTCCTCTACCTTTTGGGCAAGTACATCAGCAGTTTTATGATAGGCATAGGGAGAACGAAAACATCAGTAATTGCAAATTGAAAAAGTGATGAAATGAAGGTGGTACATTTTCTACTGCTTTCTCCCCCCCGAAAATGTAACTCATTTACAATGAAAATGAAAAACACTTTTATATGAAATGAAATGAAGTGAATTCTCACTTGTTAGGTTTTTTTAAAATTAAATTCAGCAATTAATTTTATATGTCATAAACTTTTATTCACCCAGGAAAGGTTGACTTGGTACACATGCTCATTTAAGCTAACACCCTGTCCATTTATTCAGCCACGTAGACTTACATCTGGGAGCTATAATTAAGCAGTAATGGTTTGCAGTTTTGCATCGGAATACCATATTAACATTACCCAGAAGAGTTTGTTTTATGTCATTCATTATTGTGTACCTCAGCTGGAGAAGTCACCCTGCTCTAAACCGCTAATGACGCGCTGTATAGAAGAACACCTTGGAGAATGACTACACGAAAAATGGAAACAATGACAAAGGCAACACCCGTGATAATTTTCTGGAGAGAATGGTACACATTCTGTGCCGCAACTTTGAGTGGCACAGAAAAATAAAACGTTTTTTCTGAGCAAGAACACTGTATGACTCTACAAGGGGTCTGTGTCTCTATCTATGCAGCAGCTCCAGGCAGTAAATCTTGATTACATCACAGATTAGAATGCTGGCTCTCTAGGATGGCTGCATAAATCTTCCCAGAAAATGAAAGGAGTGTAAGTTTGCATTTCTTCAAATGTTGCAGAAAACAAAAATAGAACAAAACTACTGTAATGTGGATTTTCACTGAACTCATTTATTTGCTCACGTAACCTTTTGGAAAAAGTCAAAGATAATCTCTTTGAAGTTTATTTCTTAACCTGATTTTAAACAGCGTCCACATTTCTTAATATGATAGGTAACCGTAATGAGATGCTAAATCTAGATGCAGTTGAAAATATAACATTAACTAATATTTCTTAGAACAAAATATTAGCAGGGAACATAAACGGATGTTCTAACAACTGAATTTTAGCATGCAATCATTTCTCTTCTGTCATTGGCCATGTGGAAATGAGATTTCACACAGACAGGGAGTGACAACAGCTATCAGCTGCTATCAGCTCATCAGCTACTTGCTAACTATATCTGACTTCTTTCAACCAAATACATCTCTTTGTTCTATGGGCTTTTTCATAACGCAGATTTACTATCAGCTGTGGAAATTCAACATTATTCAAATACCAACACTAAGTTTTGTGTTTTGCTCTGTTTTATTTAGTTTGACGCAATGTAGAAAAATCACTGGCTGTTTACATTTTTAGCAGTTGTATACACTGCCAAACTGTATGTCCAGAGACAGTTTCTTTATTTACCTGTGTGTTGAAGCTAGATATTTCCATGACTGTGACAGAGTTCCCACAGCTCGCCCACACTGAGTCGTCTAACACCAGCAGTGTCCGAACTGGCTCTGTACCCAGGCTTACACATCTACGGGATTCAGGGTCCCAAAGATCATCTGAGGAACAAAAACAGTAACGAAATGAGAAAAAAAACAAAACAAAACACCACAATGCTCAAAACTACAACCAACATGTGAGAAACCCCTTAAAATCAGAAAAGGCTATTATCACAGCTAGCCTACAGTTATATTAATAAAGTCTGAACACATGCCCCACTTCTGCTGGAGCCCTTTCACACTGAGTAAGGCAATTAAAGTCAATTCTTCCCACTTGTACCACAGCAAGTTAGCTTGGTGTTTATAACACAAAAAAATAAATATAAATAGAGCTCTTTAACACTGTTGAGCAATTACGAAAGCTTCAGCGGAAAGGGTTCACGGAAGAGATTTGCTTTGTTTTTTTCATTCTAATGAACAACTGTGAGAGAACTACAGGTTGACTGAAGATTGTGGACTTCCATTTGAAATACCACACACTGTGTCTCGCCACACACTGCGTAACGCCACACTGTGTAGAACAATGCTTACACCCTTGCCACCCATATCCCAACGAGCCTGGTGTACACTTTAGTGCATTTCCTAACATCTTTATCACCAGGTCTTTTGCCAATTAAAAAATAAAACAAAACAAAAAAACTGAAATTTTGGCTCTCGACACCTCATCCTCGTTCTTTGGTTCATCGGTGTGAAAATGAAGCAGAGTTTTAATCACGGGGCACACACTGTGGCTACCACAGAAGCACATTATAAAGTAAATTACACGAGAATTTCCTTTGCTATGCGTTAATGAAGGAAAATTAGAGAAGAGTGCATCCAACCATTTAATTAACATTTTGAATTGTTTATTTCTGCCTTTCAGTGCAGAATAGCTTTACAATGCCTTCTGACTTCCACAGGTTAATTGTTTGGCATGTTATAAAGGTCATTTTTTTCACCTTTTCAAAATTCAATCTTGTAAATGTCCCTCTGGCCACTATCGCTAAGCAATGCCACGCCGTTACTTCTCTCTCTTTAACATATGGGCCAATCTTGTTGCAGTAAACCAAACTTCCCTCCCACGTTTTGTGTAATATTACCATCGCAAGAGTACATGATATTCAACATGCACTTCACAGTGAGATAAGCAGAAGCATGCTATTTATTGTCAACAGTTTATTAAATGTATTGACAAAGGTTTCAGCTGAAGCCTTGGTATATCCTGAATGCTGTAGACTTGTTTTCAGACAGCAACATGCTAGTCAGGGGCATAAATCTCTAACAGATGTGCCGAACCCACAAACATTCCTGGGCAACCTCCAGAGCTCTTCTCCTGTCCTCTTTTTTAAATTTTTTTTTAATGCAAAGCATGAATAGTAATATTTAATCGGTATGCAGCAGCTTGGTGTAATTAATCATCTTTTCTGCTTGGGAGGAGAGAGGAGCACAAGAGGCAAGCAGGCAAGCCTGTTGACATACTGTGGCCAGGTAAAAGGAATCTGGTGATAGAGCTATTGTGCTCCTGCTGGCTGTGAAGACTGCAAAGCACTGCTGAGATGGTGTTAAGCCCCCTTGGCCTTTGCAATGCCTGACTAAACATGGCATGCCATCTACCACATGGTGTAGTGTTATTTTCATACTTTCAGCAGGTGTGAAAATCACTGGGAAAGGGAAGTGTAGCGTATTGAGAAAAGGGATTCTATGGCAATAATTTCAAATCTAGTCCAAATATATATATATATATATATATATATATATATATATATATATGTGTGTATATCTATAGATATATATGTATATATATATATATATATATATATATATATATATATATGTGTGTATATCTATAGATATATATGTATATCTATATATATATATATATATATATATATATATATATTAGGGGTGCAACGATACACAAAATTCACGGTTCGGTTCAGTTCGATACTTTGGTGTCACGGTTCGATATTTTTTCGATACAAAAAAAAAAGTTCATGCCTTTTTAATTTGTCATTTATTAAATTTTCACGGCACATTCTGCACCAAATCTCTGTGCGTTCATCATTTGTTTGAAGCCAGCTCACCTCCTGCAACCACTTTTCCGAGAATACGCGCTTCTTTTGTGGTTCAGACTCCTTCTGACATTTCTTTGGAGGCGGAGGTACATCACAGTAATTGCTTAAAGGAGCTTCTTCGACATCTTTAAGAGTTCTAAACAAATGTCTGTCCTCCTCCTCAAAATCTTATGTAGGCAAACACGCGTTGCAACTTCTTATCTTGTGCGCGTTTTTTATTTTGACAGGGAATGCGCACCTGCGGACAACTTATGTGCAGCCCTGGTTATTTAGCTCGTCATATTGCAGCCACAGAAATTCTTTTGTCCATGAAACCATAAAGCTGCTCTTTCTTTTTGCCTTATAGTCTGATTTGTCATAACTTTTCCGTTTTGTGGTAAGCTTTTCTTTGGCTGTCACTTCTTCACCCTGACCTGTCTTATTTGGCTCAGCAGAACTAAAATATATATCCTGCTGCTTTGACACACTCACTTAATGCTCAGCGATTCTCTGCGCGATCAACCTCTCACATGTTTAAGCTGCGGGAGATTTCACTTGTCATGTTTGCATAGTAAGCTAATGATTGATAAGACGATGTCAGAGGAATTGGTGCGCAAATTATCATCACTCACCAATCAGTACTGTCGCTCTCTATACACAGTTCATGCGATTGCAAAGTGAAAGCAAAAAAACAAGCGCAAATTCAAACGCGATTTCAATATGTCACATTGACAGTGGCTCACCGATGCCAATGACATAATTACCCAGCTACATTTCCGAAAGAATGCAAAAGCATTGACATAGATTTTTCCTTCCTACGATAGGCCAACGGGCAGGGCAGAGAGATTTTGGTAGCCCGACTGGAAAAATCGCTAGCGATTTTGCGAGCCCTGTATCTGATTGAGGAATCACTCATCTTTGGAAAAGAGAGTTTATTACAGAGAAATGTCTCTTTCCAAAATAAAAGCTCTACTACACGCTTCTTCTGGGCTATATTCTCAGCAGCATATTAAACATATCAGGTCCCCATAAGGAGAATCGTGTGCTAACGGCTGTCTAAATGACTCGGGTAAAGTTTGTAGCATGCGTGCTTGTTGTTTTTCTCTGCTTCCACTTGTCTTTGCACTAGGATGATGTCGGCATAAATGTGCAGTCATATTCGTTGTGTTCCCACTAGTGCTGTCAGCGTAAATCTCATTGAAATGACTTTAACGCCACAACACGGAAAATCTCCGTTAACGAGCTACCGCGGATCGCCCCATGCGTGGGGCTGGACGGCCAACACGTTAACGAGCTAACTGCGCTAACACACTAGTTCCCACCCATGTAATTGAGCATTGCTGGCACATCCAACATACTGTTTTACTTTAGTCCACGACACGCTTACCTTCAGGGTCATACTTCACATGAAAACCAAAATAGTTCCAAACGCCAGATCTGAATGAGGGTGGGGGAGGTTCAATTTGCCATGTTGCAAGGAGAGCTTAACTTCTGTCTGGCTAGCTTGCCCTGTGCTCAGTGAATCTGCGTTCGACTACTCCGCCTAGGCTGCACTGTCGAGCGCAGATCCACTGAGCGCTCAACACAGACGTCAGAAGAAGTTGATAAAATAAATTAAAAATTTTGTATTGTTCGATACATATGCGTACCGAACCGAAAGCACTGTATCGAACGGTTCAATATCGATACGAGTATCGTTGCACCCCTAATATATATATATATATATATATATATATATATATATATATATATATATATATATATATATATATATATATGGACTAGATTTGAAATTATTGCCATAGGAGACATATATATATTACATAGATTAAATCATTTTTATTTTTAGATTATTTTATCTAAACACACACACACAAATTTGCAGACCAAATTAATAAAACAATTTACATTTGAATACAATAGATGTTTTATAAATACCTAATGAGAGAAAACAGCAAACCCATTTGTACTAATTATTTCACTGCAGGGAAAAATATTATTGTTGATTAACGATCCCCATTAGAAGTCAACCATAAAATACTTTTTAGCCCATCTTGGTTTTACATCTCATTAGGAGTTGACATCAGTGCCATGCAGGTGCCTATCTGTAGAGACACAAAAAGACCTGAAATATGGGATGACCTCACATGAGTAAATAACCAACAAAGTAATCTAAATTTAATTTGTTGTTAAAAACAATGCTTTCTGCCTGTGTAATTGGGACTGTTTTGCACTGGAGGAAAAACAACACACATTGATTTCATAAAGGAGAAAGCCTCATTTGCCATCTCTACAGGATATACATGTTTAAAAAAAAGAAAAAACAGCATTTTTGGCATTTATTTAATATAAAAATGCATTTTTCTTTTCTTTTTTTTGCCTGTCCCGTTTTGCTCTTTTGCCATCAGAATTATTGTCTAAAGGCGAAGAAAGATGCCCAACGGATATGCATTTATTTTCTGATGTCTTTATCATTTTATACCCATTACAAAGGGCAAACTACACCCAGTGTCAATGATACATCCTTAACTTCCTTAACTAGCACACACACACACACACGCACACACACGCACACACACTCACAGACAGGTAGCCACCCCTGACAGACACTAAACTATAGCCAATCAGTCTATGGAGTAAAGCAGCTTCAGGAGCACCTTACCACTGTTATTTCTTCCATAAACCATCATGGTTCCATTCCGCAGTCCTGCAAACAGGAAGCGGGAGGAGTGCTTCAGGCAGAGCACAGGGCACCCCTCTGGGTTATGGAGGGTCAGTAAGCATTGTGCTGCAGTGTCCACACTGCCATAGACCAGCACTCTGTAAGAACAACAGCGGCACAAGCCAACGTGATAAATGAGCATCATTTGAAATGACAGAGTGGCTCATTTTCATGCAGTTTGATTTAAGAGTGCACGGAGCATTGAGTATGTGGGACTACTCCGTCTTTCTTGTGTTTGAAATGCCATCTGAACTTGGCTGCATCTTATTGTCTTCTTCAGGATGACAAATGCACATCACATTTGTTTCTTTCTGACTGAGAAAAAATGTTAAGTCACATTGGAGCTGACAAGCTGTGCTAAAATGCTGAAATTGTGTTTTTTTTTTTTTAAATTTATTTATTAGTTGTTATTATTTTATTATATCTTTTTTCCCCTTGCCCCAGAATAGACACTTACACTGAAAAGGAATATGTCAGCATAAACAAACTGCTGACATATCAGTTCCTATGCAAATGACTAACACTAACGTTAATAAAAATAACTAAATTTATAAACATAGGAGTATTCTCTGTCTAAAACAACAACAACAATTTATGCACTGTTACTGTGACAGGGGACTGAGATTAAACCTATCTCCTATCTCACACAGTGAGGATCAGAAGGTTTATTATTTGAAAATGAAACAGTGATCTTAGCTAAAGTAGCGGTATTGATGCTGTGTTGAGGTTTCATCTCTGATATCTTGCTTTGATGAAATACTGACAAGCAAATCTATATTGCTAGAAATCCCAGGGGACCATCACAGAGAATAATACAGCAGATTATTTTAAAACAGAAGATGTCAGGTATACCCAAAGCCATTTCCTCCCTTATCTTTGAATTTGTGCTTTTTCTGTTACACTAAACATAGCTTTAAAAATTGGCCTTTTCTGACATTAAACCTCTCTTATATTTTGTGTCGCTCACCGGCCATCGTCTAATCCAACACAAATATTGGAGCCGATTGCCGAGGGTGTCTTATGAACTCCCGACTCCACTTCATCAGTTGGGGAAGGTAGCGGGACATATTCTAGACATCGGACTGGAGAATCTACTTGCAGGCTTTTTACAGCCCGTGGGATGGGTCTGTTGAGAGAAAATATCTCTATCTGTCCTTGGGAACCTTCTGCTCCGCCAGCCACCTGTAGAAAGAAAAAAAACCTTGAGTGAAAAAGGTTGAGACCTCATGTTAAGCGGTACCAGTGGACTGAATCATAATGCCACGGATAATAAGCTATTTTGCTGAAAAAAGGATACCAGTAGCAGGGAGCACAACCGGAGCAGTTCTCTTAGATCACAATTTCAGTGTATGTTCACTGAAGGCAAGAGGATCGTATCATGATTAAACATTATCTACCTGACAACAATGTAGACCTAAAAAAAATTATCCTGTTAAAGCGTTCTGTTTGTAGCCCAAACTCACTCCCTTTTATATTCTTTAGGCCATTAAATACCATTATATAATGGATTCACAATGTCATCGCCAGAACATCAAACAAATCTTAAAACTTGTGCGATCTTTTCATCAGTGAAGAACAGAGGGTTCTGAAAGGCTTTGAGTCGTTTAATCATGATGGTTTTCGTTACTTTACGAGATCAAGTGACTGATCTGGATTGCTGGAGTCAGTTCATTACAAAGAAAAGAAAAATCATTTTCAATTAAATGTACTGACATCTGATATTAACAAGTCCAAGGTCACACTAAACATGTGAGACGCTGCTCTCAGTTCTAATATTCAGATATATACAAGGTTACAAACTGAGCTATTGACAGCTCAGTTTCATGGACGCCCAATGTGGAGAAAGTTTTCACCAATCAATGACTGTAGATGTCGCCCACTTTGCTTGATGCTCCATAAATTTGTCATGGGTGGTGAAGCATCACCACCCATGACAAATTCGTCAAGGCGATTGACGCCCTGAGCTGTAGCTAAAAGTCTGCCTCAATAGAAGCTTGATATCCTGTGTACCACATTTTTACTGCGCATTTATTGGTCTGTGAGTAAGCATGTCAAAACCAATGCTGAGAAAACTAAAAGGGCAGGAACCCTCCAACCTATCTCTGATGCAATTCCAATTAAGATGACATCGCTTTCATTCCTAAACAATTAAAGTGTCACTTTGAGTTTTCAATATGATTTCATTACTCCTGTGAGAAGCCAAGGTAGATGTACATACAAAACACAATGCTGTTCTTGGAAAAGAACACACACAGCAGCTTGCTGCGAGACAGCGAGGATTTATTCCCTGTATGAATCACATCGTGCGAATGTGACAGGAGCTAAATATAGTCTTTAGCTCTTCTCCTCCACGCTCACCCTTATTTGCATGCAATCATTTGTTTGATTTGTATCAGTGTGCAGAATCTGGACAGGAGCAATCCTTCGAGCTCTTGAGAAGGAGCCAGAACAAATAATGCTCTGTTGCACAGGGTGAAACGACGATAGGGAGAACTTATCTTGCAGGAAGGAGCCCAAAAATGGCTTCAAAGGACTGTGGAAACAGAGCCAGAGGCCTAGACCCCTTCATCCTGCCTCTTACACAATTTAACATTCACACGTCCACTTGTACCTCCCAAAACCCAAACAGCCTTAGTTTAACCTATCCAGGGAATCTGTGGTGTCCACACAAAGACTTATTTAACGGGACAGATACATTTGGAATTGTGCCCTGGAAAGAATCTTTGCCTTGGAGAAAGAAAAAAACAAACTTTCTCTGCCAGCATTAATGAGATTATTCTGCAAGCCGTGAGGAGGTGTGGGAGAGTGGTTATGATGGCACCCTCTCCTAAATTCTTTTCACCACACAGAATGAAAACCACTACATTGTTAATTTCCTCTGAAGCTGTTATATTTTTAAATTTCTCATGAGCTATGAAAGGTATCTTGTTGAATAGGTGCGTAAAGAAAACGCACAAAACCAGAATTCATTAGGCCTTTATCTAAAATGAGAAGTAGGAAGTTGGGGAAAGTGGGACAAGGAAGGTGAAGGCAAACAGGGAAACACTGGGGTATCAGTATGATTAGACACAATGTCATTACTCTGATCAAAGCACGCAGAAATCCCCATAGCCCATCTCACT